>NW_006209268.1:354081-402847 GCF_000334495.1 Tupaia belangeri chinensis | reverse complement strand
ACCCGGCGGGATTTTCAGCCACCGGGTCCGCGACTCGAACCATGGTAAACTCCAAGGGAGTTCAGCTACATAGCCATTACACTAACTGCTGGTCCCTGTTTGGGCTTGCTTTTAATCTAGCCTTGTTAAGTCTCTGAGAAGCTGACTTTATGTGAGAAAAGAGAAGTGGTTTGCAGAAGGACTGGCTATCATATTGAAGAGAAATGCCAGCTCATTCACAAGCTTAGTGCTACTCAAAAGAAGCTTGCGGAAAGTGAGTTGCCTACAGGTAGTGCTGCTATGGAATAGGGGGAGTTGAGCTGTGTTGTGTGGAATTCTAGGTTCTTTAGGTCCAGGTCCCTAAGATTAGAGACCTGTCCCAAGATGCGAATGAAAGACCACAGAGACATGTGCAGTAGGAAAAGAGAAGTTTTAATAGAAAAGTAAAGATTTCTAATGGGAAAGAAATACATCCTCATGCCTGAAAGGCATGTGAGTGGGCAGCTGCCAGAGGACAACTGCATGAGGTTAGATATTACTTTTGTCCTGAGGGTTGGTAATGAATATTTACAGGGGAAGGTCTGTCATAATACCTGGCCTCTTCATTTGGCTTTGTGAGCTTTTTCTGCTCTTGCGCATCTTTCTTAGGTGAGGAATTTAATTATCTAATCACGCATGCCCAGGGTGGTCTTTGAAGGAATGAACATCCATATTTGGATGCACTGCTCAATTAGTTTATTGCCCCAATAGGAATCAGGATGTTAACTTAGTGTCCCATCCCGGTGGTGAATTTTTGTGTGTATATCTGGGATGGCAGAAAAAAACCTTCCTGGCACTAAGAGCCAGGTGGGAGGAAGGGATTTTTGAAGAGAGTCTGGTTGCATTTTCTGATAGGCTGTGATTGATCAGGCAAGCTGAACAACAGCTCTGGTTATAAGCAGCTCTGTGTGAGCAAGCAGCAAGAGCCAATACTTGATCTCCAGTGAGAGCAGTGAATGACCCTTCTGAAAAGCTTGACCAGAGTGACTCCATTTGGTAAGTTGGCTCTATCTTAACATATGGGTCCATTTTCTGTCTAGTGACTCTTCCTCAGGGATCCCTGCTCAATTTACCTCCTCATTGAATCTAATTCCTGTCTCATTGTTCAATGACTTTGGTCCCTGAATAATGACTATAGGTCTCTGGGCAAATTCTGGAGACAAAGTTATACAAGCATTATGTTTATGAACCAGATCTATCAGACCTCAGAATCTTCTCAATTGAAAATGGCACTTCTTCAGGAAGAGAAATACCATACATTCTCACTCATATGTGGAAGCTATCATAGTGTTAGAACTGGGGTAGGAAATAGGTAAGATGAGCTTGGACCACTGTGTAGTGCCAGAAAGCGAGGTGTGTAAGAAAAAAATCACCTACTGATATATTGATGGGTGCAGATCAAAGGGACACTGGAACCAACTGAAAGAGTTCCCAGTGGTCAAAGCTGGAGCAATTGATCAACAAAAATAAAGTAGTATTGGATTATACTCAAAGTATTAGGTTGTCAGAAAAGTCGTCATGGCATGTTTTTCTATGTAAAAACGTGTCATGATTACTTCTGACAACCTCATGTAAAATAAATATTTATAAGTCCATACTGACATAAACAAGTAACTTAAAAAATAAATAAATAAGGTGAGAACAGGCAAAACTTCATCCAAAAAAATTCAAAATAATATAGGCAGAGTCTCTGCCCTTAAGGAGGGAGGGCATAAATTCCCTACATTTTATGTGCGTGTTGCATGTAGTGACTTCTTTGTAAAGCATGAAGTATGGAAAGTTGAGGGGGAGTGAGGGAGGGCAAGTAGCTTCATAGCAGACAAGTCTGACAAACACTATGGCAACTAATTGATCAAGGTCAATACCAACAGTGATAAATCATGGTAATATATATACCTTGATGTGATATGATAAAAACGAGCTTCACCTTGTGGTTTTTGTCCCCCAAATCCATAACCCTGGCTTAATCATTAGGAAAAGATTAGACAGGGGTCAGCAGATGGCATAATGGTTACATTGCTGGACTCCCACGTGGCCGACCACAGTTCAAGTCCTGAACCTGGTGACTTGAAAATCACACCAAGTGCATGTGCATACATGTCCAAGATCCCAGAAGGAGAACATGCCCAAGATCCCAGAAGGAGAATGGAGGAGAAGGGATTGTGGCATAGCCATCCCCCCAGAGAGTGATTTCTCACCTTTCCTCTCACTGTCTCTATCTCTCTCTCTGTCTTCAGTGAGCACACACACCCTAAGGCAAAAACCTCTTTAAAAAATTAGGGGGCCCAGCAGGTGGCATGGTGGTTAAGGGTGCTGGACTCCCATAGGGCCAACAGTGGTTTAAGTCTCAGACCTGGTGGCTTTTTTTTTTCACTTTCTCTCTCTCTCTCTGTCCCTCTCTGGTCAAATTAAAATAAATAAATAAATAATTAATTAATTATATTTTAAATAAGATAATTATTTTTTTAAAATTCGGCAAATTACAGTGGCAAGGCATCCAATAAAATACTTGCCCGCTATTCCTTAAAACTATTGGATCATCAGAAATAAGGAAAGTCTGAGAAACTGTAGCATCCAAAAGGAGCCTGAGAAAACATGACCTCTAATGCAATGTGGCATCGGAATGGGATTCTGGAACAGAAGAGGGACATCAGGTAAGATGAAAAGTAAGGTAAACTATAGATTTTAATAAAAATGGATCAGTACTGGTTCGTTCATTGTAACAAGCATTCTGTATATCCAACCAGATATAACCTCATACTGAGATGCCTGTGTTCTCCCCGGGGTGTGCTCTCCTTTACAGCTTTGAATAACCCAACTCCGGGTGTATGACTAGTGAGCTCCGACTGGAGGACAGAGGGTAAACCAGGACTTGATAACACGCTGATAGTGGCACGTTCAGATTCATGTTTTCTAAGAATAATTCATATTTTTTAACCTTGTATTCATATTTTTAAGCTTTTTCCCCTAAGAATACTTCATATTTTTAAACGTTGTATTGATTTATATCTTTCGTTCCAAAAAAATCATATTCTGCTACAATATAGATTCTCCAAAAAAGACTATTTCTCTATTTGACCTCAAGATGGCAGGCTTGAATAAAAGATAGTTCCAAGTTCTGGGCTTCTCAAAAGTTCCCTTTGAAGTAACCATTGAGGCTTTTAAAAACTTACCTATGCTTCTTCTGTCTTCCTTTGCTTCAATGCTTCCTAAAGGGCCATGATATTTTTACTCAAGTTTTTTTTAGGATATCAAAGAAAGTCATGAGAATCTCAAGGCCTCTGCAGAGATTACTTGAAAGAGGTACATTTAGACAAACATTGTCCTAGGATGAGATGAGAAATATACATTCCTATGTCACCCACAAAGAATGCTAAATTATTGTTGGTGACAGTCTAATGACAAAAAGCCTTGAAATATTAGTTCTAGGTTACTCTCATGCAATGACAATGACTTTATATTTGAATTTTTTTTTTTTTTCCGTAAGGTGTGGATGCTCATCAGTGTGAGACAGAAATAGCTGGAAAGTGAGAAATCACCCCTGGGGAGAGGGATGGTGGTGGCCATGCCTCAGTTCCTTCTCCTCCATTTTCCTCTTGGGATTTTGGGCAGACATGCACATTCACCTAGTGTGATTTTTATGCCTACAGGTTCAGGACTGAAACCACAGTTGGCCATGTAGGAGTCTAGCACCTTAACCACCATGCCACCTGCTAGTCCTTATACTTGAGTTTCTTCTAAGATGAACTTACCTATTAGACCAGCTTGTCCTTGAAAATGTAGACTAATGTAGGAACAACACCTACATTTTTATAACATCACAGTGCCTAAAATTCATCCAAAGTAAGTAAAACAATGTTTTGATTTGGTTTAGTTTCTAAAATTATATTGTAAATCATTTCCTCCTTTTTCTAATTTTATTTTAAAAAGCAACATAGCACAGTAGTTAAGTATATAGTTTTTAGAGCTAAATTCAAGCTCAGATTTAATTTTGCATCTCATTTGCTATGTTTATGGACACAGTACTTAACCTCTCTGAATCTCACCTGAAAAATCAGAATATTTCTACATAATAGTAATAAATGGGAATAATTTCTCACAGGGTTGATGTGATAGTCAAATCGCAATTTGAGTGTATTATGACTGGAAAGCAGGACAGTTCAATAAATTATTATTTTGGAAAAGAAAGGGTGATGAGTATTATAAAACATACATTCTTTGGAGTTACAAGTCCAAGAAATTAATGAAAGTTTACTAATTTTTTGAAAGTTCGTGAGCAGGGTTATAGGATCCTATAAATACACTTTATTGAAATTCTCGTGAATCTACCAGGATAGGAACTCAGAAAAGATTACATTTAATTTAGAATATAATTCACATCTGATGATTACAAATTTACACCATACATACACACAGATACAGATTTCTTTTATATTCATTCTACAGCCTTCTACAAGGAATAAAGAAAAACATTGGTTTGTTGAATATATTTAGAGACAACATAGTTGATGGGACGTGAAAAAAAGTGAATACGGGGCCAGCAGGTGGTGTCATGGTTCAGGTGCTGGACTCCCACATGGCCGACATCGGTTGAGTTCTGGACCTGGTAGCTTGCTTTCTCAATTTCTCTCTGCCACCTGCTAGTCCTTATACTTGAGTTTCTTCTAAGATGAACTTACCTATTAGACCAGCTTGTCCTTGAAAATGTAGACTAATGTAGGAACAACACCTACATTTTTATAACATCACAGTGCCTAAAATTCATCCAAAGTAAGTAAAACAATGTTTTGATTTGGTTTAGTTTCTAAAATTATATTGTAAATCATTTCCTCCTTTTTCTAATTTTATTTTAAAAAGCAACATAGCACAGTAGTTAAGTATATAGTTTTTAGAGCTAAATTCAAGCTCAGATTTAATTTTGCATCTCATTTGCTATGTTTATGGACACAGTACTTAACCTCTCTGAATCTCACCTGAAAAATCAGAATATTTCTACATAATAGTAATAAATGGGAATAATTTCTCACAGGGTTGATGTGATAGTCAAATCGCAATTTGAGTGTATTATGACTGGAAAGCAGGACAGTTCAATAAATTATTATTTTGGAAAAGAAAGGGTGATGAGTATTATAAAACATACATTCTTTGGAGTTACAAGTCCAAGAAATTAATGAAAGTTTACTAATTTTTTGAAAGTTCGTGAGCAGGGTTATAGGATCCTATAAATACACTTTATTGAAATTCTCGTGAATCTACCAGGATAGGAACTCAGAAAAGATTACATTTAATTTAGAATATAATTCACATCTGATGATTACAAATTTACACCATACATACACACAGATACAGATTTCTTTTATATTCATTCTACAGCCTTCTACAAGGAATAAAGAAAAACATTGGTTTGTTGAATATATTTAGAGACAACATAGTTGATGGGACGTGAAAAAAAGTGAATACGGGGCCAGCAGGTGGTGTCATGGTTCAGGTGCTGGACTCCCACATGGCCGACATCGGTTGAGTTCTGGACCTGGTAGCTTGCTTTCTCAATTTCTCTCTGTCTCTGTTTTTCTCTGGTCAAATTAAAAAGTAACAAATTAAATAAAATCATAATTATTTTTTAAAAAAAAGGTGAGATACTTCTAAACTTTGGGCACCAACTGGTGACAAAAATTGATGTAGAGTTCACAGAAATGTAAGGAGATATTCAAATGTCATTTAGATCTGTTATTTTTACTTACAGTGGGTGCTGTTGGTGAGAGTACCACACTTTGACCCTGTTAAAATAGATCTTTCCCCAGAGATGTGAATAGTGACCAGTTGATGCCCTGGTGGTTAATTTCCTCTGGCAAACCAAGAAATTTGCCTCAGAAGTTTTCACTGGGAATTAGTGGTGCTTTCTCTTTTCTGAATATTATCACTTTTGGAATACTCCAAAAGGGCTTTTTATTCAAAACAACCTCTTGAGTAACTTAATCCTCATTACAGGTTTGTCTTGCTGTTCTTTTGATGCATTCATTTTTAGACTCACTGTTCATAATACTAAATTTTCAACCCAGGAAGAAAGTGAGAATCCATTGAACATTGGACGAAATGAGCCATCTTCATGCAATTGAAACTCAAGAAGAGATTTTAGAGTACTGTTCTTTCCAAATGAAGTGCACACATCAATAATGTCAGTGAACGCTGGGGGGCAGTAACACACAGCATATGCAAACTTCTTTTCTTTAGGCACTTCTTTAATTAAATGAATTAAATAACAGTTACCTTTAAAAAAAATTGACATTGATTTTTGCTATAACGGCGTGTGTGTTCACCAGAGAGACAGAGAAACAAAAATCAAGAAATCACCCCCCCAGGGGAGATGGCCACACCACAATCCCTTTTTCCTCCCTTCTCCTCTTGGGATTTTGGCCACTCACGCACACACACCCAGCATGAGTTTAAGCCGCCAATTCCAGGACTCGAATTGTGGTCACTACGATGGAGTCCTTCGAGTAACCATTACTTCATCTGGTGGTCCCAAGTAAATAACAGTTTTCTAAGTGTCTAGTTTGAAAAGGAATTTCTCTATAATTTCTGTTCTTCAAGTAGTACTGCACAAAGGTGGGTGGTCCAAAATATCATTCCTTTGGACCTGAACATCAACCAGAAGATTTGATTTAATTTGTGGACTCAGTGGTTATCTCAACAATGGGTGGGACTTTATAAAGTAAATCATTTGCCTTTTTACTTCTCAGAATCAATATTAGAACAGTTTAGGGACCAGCAGTTAGCATAATGGCTATGTCGCTGAATGCCCACATAATCCACCGTGGTTCGAGTCCTGGACCCGGTGGCTTAAACTCATGCCGGACGCATGTGCATGCATGCCCAAGATCCCGAGAGGAGAATGGAGGAGAAGGGATTCTGGTGTGGCCATCCCTCCTGTGGGGGTGATTTCTCGCTTTCTGTCTCTCTGTCTCTGTCTTTCTGGCAAGCACACGTGCCCTGTAGGAAAAACCTCTTAAAAATTAGGACAGTTTATATATATATATATGTGTGTGTGTGTGTGTGTAATTTTTTTTTAGAGAGTTTTTTTCTAGATGGCCAGGGAGACAGAGAGAAACAGAGAGAGAGAGAGAGAGTGAGAAATCATCCCCCACTCATCTCTCAGGATTTGGGGCACAGATGCACATATGCCTGGGATGAGTTTCAAGCTACTGGGTCTAGGACAGTTGGCCATGTGGGAGTCCAGCACTTTAACCCTTTAACCACTACACCACCTGCTGGCCCAATACTATCTTTTTTTAAAATGACTTTTACCATTTTGTCTCATTTCAATGTAGAGTGACTAAAAGCTGTATTTAATTGTTTCCATCCATGTTCATAAGTCAGACCACCTTAGTTTGAAAGGGACCCATTGGGCCTAGGGTTGTGTTCAGACTGCATGGCAGCCGTGATGAGCTGAAGCACAGGGGGCACAGGGAGGAGGCTCCTGCTTGACAGTTTGCTTCTGTTTTAGGGCTGTGGACTCCTTACAGGAGATGTCGCAAAGGCGTCATGCAGAGGACAGGTGAGGAGGCTTGGCGGTTCCTGTGGTTTGGGAACAGATGGAGAGCAGAAAAGCCCAGCACTGGCCTTCCTTGGGCTGAGACAGAGTGGAGAGGCCAAAGGACTGACAGGACGCTTAAAGGTGTCCAACGCCTGGTTTCCCTGTCACTGCCAAGCCCTGGGATGTTTCCGTTTTTCTCAGGCACCACCACCACCTTCATCGTTCAGCCAGTTGCTCCTGGCCTAGGTTTTCTTGTTATTGGGGCCAGTGGCAAGGGAAACTGCTAAAGATGAACCAGAGGCTAGGAGGAAACAAAGGCCTCAAGCTTTTGGAAAACTACAGACCACACTTTCACAGAGAACAAAGGAGAAAGGAACCGCCAGGTATCCGATACTGTTTGGAAGTAAGTAAACTGCAATTTTATCTTGGAAAATACGTAAACAATAATAGCTGACAATATGTAACGCTTAATCAGACACGGTACAAGAGTCATTTAACCCTTATAATGACCCGATTACTATTCTCCATTTTATAGAAGGGAACCTAGGATGCACAGCTGTTAAATGACTCAGCTACAGACATAGTAGCTGTTAAATATCAGAGCTGGGGTTTGAACTCACATGGTCTGGTATCAGAGGCTATATGTTGAACCATTCTACTACAATGCTTGCAAAACAAGAGATTCAAAGTTTCTTTCTGTGAATGAAAAGAAACTCTTACTACTCTGAATTTCAGTAACTAAATTTGGAGTTAGGTCACACACACACACATATGTACATGTTTGTGCATATGTATATATATATATGTGTGTGTGTGTATAGGATATGTACATGTTTGTGCATATGTATATATATGTGTGTGTATAGGTATATACACACATACACATATATGTGTGTATATAAATATATATGTGTGTAGATACATAAATTATAATTGAATTATAGTAAGTTACTTAATTCTTAGTTGAAATTTATAGTGGAGTTTCTACCTTTAATTCACTCTCTGGTTACAGACTTTTTTTTAATATAACTTTTTTATACCTTTATTATAAAACAAATGTCTAGAGAGGAATACATCTTCATCTTCTTTTTAGCATTTGGAATATTTATTATGATTTATTATGGGCCTTACCCAGAGAAGGTATTCAACAAATGCTTACTAGCTGCTTGAATAGCTTTAATACACATTCTTGTTTCAATAAATATTTATTATGGGTGAAAAGTACATTTACCAGAAATATTTGCACTGTACACCATAAAAGAAAAAAATAATTTTATGAATTTTCTAAAAGATGAAAAGATTTATAAGCTAAAATATATCTGTCATCAATGTATTTTTTAAAAAATCATTGATAGTTTTATAATAGCACTGAAGAAAAAAGAGAGAAGTAATAGAATTATTAAAATAATAAATTTAGGGAACCAGCAGTTAGCGTAATGGCTATGTCGCTGGATTCCCACGTAGTCGACCGCGGTTCGTGTCCCGGACCCGGTGGCTTGAAACTCACGCCGGGCGCGTGTGCGTGCGTGCCCAAGATCCCGAGAGGAGAATGGAGGAGAAGGGATTGCGGCGTGACCATCCCCCCTGGGGGGTGATTTCTCGCTTTCTGTCTGTATGTCTCTCTCTGTCTGTCTGGCGAGCGCACGCGCCCTACAGTGAAAATCTCTCTCAAAAAAAAAAAATAAATAAAATAATAAATTTAGAATTCTTAAGGGAGGGAAGCTAATGCTATGTGTTGAGCAATAGGCTAGGTACCTTCACAAAACCTTGTTTAACCCTCAAGAAACTCCTTAGGAGGTATTCTATTATTCTCATTTGACATATGGGGAAACTGAAGATTAGGAAGGTCAGGTGACTTACTTTCTAATAAATTAGGGTTTGAATATGTCTGATTCTAAAATGCATACCCTATTACACATTATATCAAGAAGAATGTGTTCTATGGTAGCAGAATTGGTTGATGGTGATTTAAAACAGCAATGTTTACTTTCTCATGTAAAAGGTAGGGTAGAAGCATGGCTGCTGGCCTTGGCCCAGTGGCTCAGTGGTGTCAGGGCATTGGTGCCATGCTTTTCCTCGCCTTTTCTTCGCAATTGCAAGAGTCAAGAGAGGAAAAAGGAAAGGAAAGCTGTCAGTACTTTTACCTTAAATCCAAAAGCATTCTGAGGAACCTCATAGAAAACTCCCATTTGAATCCTATTGGCAAGAACAGAAGTAGGAGAAGGATGGCAAAGGGTTGCACAGACAAGCCAATGAACAGTGTCTACACAATCCCGTTGTGTTGTTAGGATGGTAGGTCCCCATGAAGCTGTCACTGTAGAATCATGGTTAATTGACCAAACAGCTGATCTGAGCTCACTTCTAGGGGTATGTTCTGGGCCAGAAGAACTGAGTGATTAGATACACATGAACTACCTGTCCACCCTTACCCTTGCCATCGTATTCTTGTCCAGGTGTCATAGCTGTCATGCAGCTGCCACCTTTCATGTGCTTCCTAGCAGATCCAGTGTCTGTAGCTCAATGCAGTTTACTGTGGGCACTTGGGTGTTCTTTTTTCAGTAGCCTATAAAGAGCACCAGGCTTGGATTCTAGTCCAGCTTTACTTCTATTGAAAGACCAGGATTAAAGTCCTTAAACCCCATGGGGTTTATTTTATTCATTTGTATAGGGTGGTGAAAATTTTCTTGACTATCTGTCAAGATTATAGATTATACCACTAACCACTCTGAACTCATTAAAGTTTTGTATAAAATGGGATGATATTACTACTACCATGCGCAAAGTGGCCCTCTGAATGCAAGGACTGCAGTGACTGTCTTGGGTTATAAGGCCATAAGATCCCAGAAACTGGAGCTGTGACATCCTCCCCAGACTTAGCACAACATCTGCACTTAGTAACAACTTACCAAATATTTATTCAGTGAGTAAATGAGTGGGCGGATGACTAGGTGGATAAAAATTTTTAAAAAAATGAAGAATAATCCTATAACAACCAAATTCTGGCCCTTTGGCTCTGCCTTCACTCATTTGTGTCCAACTGCCTTCTGGAGGTCACCACCTGGATGCCCTGCAACATCCCAAGGTTGATCTTACCACCAAAACTGTAGAACTTCCATTCCAGCTACCAGCATCTCTTTTCCAGCTCCTGATCTTTCAATTCCAAATTTATATTTGTCTCCTTATTTTTTTTTCTCATTTTGAATACCTTATCACTTGAAAGGTCTTTATATTCTACTTTTACAATGTTCAGGCATTGTAATGTTACCCATTACACAGAGCTGCAAGGACTGTACCTGTATTTGGATCTTTGTTCATTAAGTATTGATGGTAGTGCCGCAAAGCTTTATTTCTTTTACTGGGAAGATTTAGTCAAGATCTTGATTTAAGTCAGGGAGTGAGCTGGATGCTCTCAGATAAGTCCATCCTGTCTTAGATGTCCCTGCCTATGTGACTTTGATATCTTACAATCAAACATTGCCAGCAACAGACTTAGAAGTCTGCATCTTCTGAACTAAAGAGCTAGTGGATTAAATAATGATAGTGCATGTTCAAATAAAGCACTGAAATGCGATCAGTTTAGATTGAGCATTTCTTTTCGCTCTCACTATTTTTTTTTACTTTTTTTTTTTTGAGAGGTTTTTTTTTTTCACTATAGGGCGCGTGCGCTCGCCAGACAGACAGAGAGAGACATAGAGACAGAAAGCGAGAAATCACCCCCCAGGGGGGATGGTCACGCCGCAATCCCTTCTCCTCCATTCTCCTCCCGGGATCTTGGGCACGCACACACACGCGCCCGGTGTGAGTTTTAAGCCACCGGGTCCGGGACGCGAACCGCGGTCAACTACATGGGAGTCCAGTGACATAGCCATTACGCTAACTGCTGGTTCCCGCTCTCACCATTTTTAAGACACCATCTTTAGGGGGCCAGCACGTGTTTAGGGTGCTGGATTCCCACATGGCTGACCATGGTTTGAGTCCTAGACCTGGCAGCTTGCTCTCTCACTTTCTCTCTCTCTCTCTCTCTGGTCAAATAAAAAAAAAATAATAATAACAAATAAAAATAAATAAATGTTTTTTAAAAAGATACCATCTTTATTAAGATACAATTGCATACTATTCCATTTATCCATTTAAAAATGGGTTAATTCAGGAACTGGCCCATGGCCTGGTGGTTAAGGGAAACAGATCCCATGTAGTTAACCATATCCTTCAAATCCAAGCCCTGGTGGCTTGAAAAACACACTTGGCACATGCCCAAATTCCAACAGGAAGGAAAAATGGAGGAGACCATTTTTGCAGCATGACCACATTCCATTGGGGAGTGTTTCTCCCTCTCCTTCTCTTTCTATCTCTCTGGCTCTCTCTTGCAAGTACCTATACCCTCTGGCAAAATAAAAATAAATAAATAAAAATGGGTAATTTAGGTTTTTAGTGTATCGATAGGTTGTACAATCATTACCACAATAAATTTTAGAACATTTAAATCATTCCCTGCCAAATAAAATCTACCCATTAGCTGTCACTCATTTTTTCTCAACCAACCCTATCCTCAAGTCCTAGGAAATGACTAATCTACTTTCTATCTCTATAGAATTGCCCATTCTGGACATTTAATATAAATGGAATCCTGTTATATGTCATCTTTTGCAACAGACGTATTTTCCTTGGCTTAAGATTCTCAAGGTTTAACCATGGTATAGCATGTATTAGTAATTTTGTTCCTTTTCATGGCTGAATAATATTCCATTGTATGAACAGATCACATTGTATTTATCCACTCATTAGCTGACAAATACGTGGGTTATTCTTATTTTAACAAACACACTTTCAGGATAACAGCATTAATCCATTCAGGGAGCACAACCCTCATGGACTTGTTATCTGGTCAAGGTCTTGCCTCTTTACTTGGTTACAATAGCAATTATATTTTACATTAGTCTGGGAGGGAGCAAACATTCAATTTATAGCACTTCGCTCATAGATTTTTTCCCCCCATAGATGGTAAAGAATTATTTCACAGAGACAACATTGTGACCTCTTCACAGAATGACAAAGAGAATTTTCCTATGCCAGAAACAGTACATTACCCACGGAGTGATTAAGGAAAGAAGAGAAGAAAAATCCATTTTTATGACTTTAAGATTTTAGATGATATATTCAGAAATCTGAATACATAAACAACAAATGCTATACTCTGATTTAATTATGTTGGCCTGATTCATAATTTAAAGGAAAACGAAATGGAAAGAGAAAAAAATACCACTGTCAGTTTGAGCTTAACCTTTATTTAGACTCTGTATGTCTCCCCTCTGGCATTACTGAAATTAGATGAATTTCTTATTTTAGCAAAGAGGAGTGAAAGTGTTTTTCTAAAAAATTTGAATGTCTCCTTACAATAATATCCATAGTGACTCTCTCTCTCTTCTTATGAAGAGTTAAGATTCAACTGACACAGCTTTAGAGGACTGTAAGAATACTTCAAAACATACAAAATGTTAGGACTGGCCCTGAGCCAGCTCAGGACCTTGAAACTAGAGCAATTAAACAGGATGCTCAAAGTCTCCCAGTCAACGGGGGTCTGGAGTCACACCAAGAACCTCCAACTCTCAGACCATGCGCTACATGTACCACTGTCACTGCCGCCTCAGCCCTCCTTGAACCTGTCTGCGTTTGGAGAGAAATGAGGAAGGAGGCTGCCAGCCAGGGCGCGCAAGACCTTCGGCCCTCCAGTCTTGTCACCATGCCTGCACATTGTGGGGCTCAGTGGCAGCCATTATAGTACAGGGACATAGGGTAGGAATTTCGGGCTCATATCCAGCCCTCAACTTTGGGGACCACTATTGGCACAGATAACGAATTGGAAAAACTCTACATTCCTCAGGGAAGGAAAAGCTCTGGGCCAGGCCTGAGAGTGGTGGAGAGGCTCCATCTCAGCCCCACTTGCACCTTTGCCTGGGAGCTCTTTTGTAGGGTCCAGGCACACAATCATACAGGATGAATCATCACCCTTCAAAGAAGCTCACTTCCCTCATTCGTAAAGTGGAGACAATATCAGTGACAAGGGTTTATGGATGACTGAAGAAGACCATGTTGGTAAAAGTGCTTTGTAAATAAGAAAGACTCACCACAGTATAATTATTATAAATGTATGTGGGCGTGGAACTAGCAGTTGTTGTAATGGCTATGTCTCTGGACTCCCATGTAGTCGACCACAGTTCGCGTCCCGGACCTAGTAACTTAAAACTCACACCGGTGCATGTGCGTGCGTGCCCAAGATCCCAAGAGGAGAATGGAGGAGAAGGGATTGCAGTGTGGCCATCACCCCTGGGGGGTGATTTCTCCCTTTCTGTCTCTCTGTCTCTCTCTGTCTTTTTGGTGAGCACACGCGCCCTATAGCTAAAACCTCTCCAAAGGAAAAAAGCATGTATGTGGACACATGTGCATACACAAATGCACACACTTGACTTTTGCCATTTTTACATCCCTAGAATGGTAAATTCTTTGATTCATGTAGTCTAGTTATTGGGCCTTTGTAACCAGTGAAATATCTCTTGTATCAGAGAGATTCTCAATAGACATCTCAGGAAAAGATAAAGAATGCAATGAAATATATCCCCTAACGCAGTATTTCTTAGACCTTGCCACATAATAGACTAATATGGAGAATTAAGAAATGGGTAGGCCCCACCCCAGAGGTTGTGATTCACTTTCTTTGGTAGGTGTGTGTGGAGAGGAGGTGGGGAGAGGCAATCATTGGTAATCTGTTTTTTTAAGAGATTTTTGCCTTAGAGCATATGCATTTGCTGGAGGGAGGGAGAGAGACAGACAGACAGAGATGGTGAGAGGGAAAGTGAGAAATCATCCCCCCATGGGGCATGGTCACATTGCAAGCCCCTCTCCTCCATTCTCCTCCTGGGATCTTGGGCACGTACGCACACATGCCTGGTGTAATTTCTCAAGTCACCGGGTCTGTAACTTTAACCATAGTTGGCCATGTGGGAGTTCAGTGACATAACCACGACACCATCTGCTGACCTCGCTATTGTAATTGTTAAGCTCCTACGTGATACTAATACGTGTCCAGGGTTGAGAAGAAGTAGTCTATTCTATACATCATTCATCTTAATTCCTGGTCTCTTTCCAGGCTTTGTGAGGCCAGACAATATTGCAGTCACAGCCAATGTCAGGTCTCCCCTGATGCTGTTTGAAGCCCAGTCTCTCCATCTGCCACCTGTAGTTGAGGTATGACTAGACGACAAACTTATACCCACAATTAAATAAGGGGCCGGGAACCATATTGGATTCTAGCTGTCCATATCTACAGAGATTATTAAAGTGACTGTTTTACTTTGTGAGAGCTGCTGTGACAAAATAGTACAGTCTGTGTGGTTTAAACCACAGTAATTTACCTTCCCACAGTTCTAGAAATGATGTCTAAGGTCCAAGTGCTGGTAGGTGTGGTTTCTTCTGAGGTCTCCATTATTGGCTTGTAGATGACTGCTGTCTTGCTTCTTCACATGGTCCTCAGCCAGTGCTCAAGTACCTTTGATGTCTCTGTGTGCTCAAATTTCCTCTTCTTGAAAAGACAGGAGTCAAATGGAATTAGAGCCCACCCTAATGGCTTCATTTTAATTTAATTATCTCTCTAAAGATTCTGTCTCCAGATTAGACACATACTGAAGTACTGGACATTAGGGTTTTAATTTTGCGGGGAGGGGTGGCACAAGGTTAACCTGTAATAATAACTCAAGGAAGTAAGTAGAGGGCATCTCAGGGAGATCTCCATGTTGGCTTCCTGTGGAATGCCAGCCTTTGATTACTCACAGAGCGGGGACCAAAAAGTTGGTGTGCTTAGGACCAGCAGATGGTGTAATGGGTATGCTGCTGGGCTCCCATATAGTCTATCACAGTTCAAGTCCCAGACCCAGCAGCTTAAACTTATGCCAGTTGCATGTGTGTGTGTGCCCAAAAATCCTGAAAAGAGAATGGAGGAGAAAGGATTGCGGTGTGGCCATCTGCCCTGGGCAGTGATTTCTTGCTTTCTGTCTCTCTTTCTCTCTCTCTTTCTTTCCAGGGAGCACACACACCCTATAGCAAAAATCTCTCTCAAAGAAAAAAAAGTTGGTGTGCTCAAGAGATCTTAAAAGTCTGATAAGCTCTTATTGTCTTTGAGGGAGCTAATATTTCTTTTGAAATACGTGGGTTTTTTCATTTAAAAAATATTGCATGTCCTCTTTTAAAATTGTGGTAGTTGAGATTTTCTACCTTTGTTTTTGGCAATTGATAAAAAGCAAAAGTCAACTCTCACTTTTCCTTTAAGAGGAAATAGTTCCAAACACTAAGATCAGGACCTAATCTGTTTGTGATGCTTTTAATGAGGACAAATTTTAGACTTAGAGGCATTATGCCTATTGAAACCTGCATTCCTAAGTGAATTTTGTAACTAATAACCAAAGAATATACTATTAATAGGACTCACAGACTCACCCTAATGAAGAACCTATAGAGCTCCCAGGTCTATAGAGAGAGTCCTTTGCCCTACACCTACCACTAGGCAGCTAAGCCTCCGAATAACTGCAACAGCCTTGGGAGAATAGGGTCAGCCACGGTAGAGAGGGATTTAGGGCTTAGGGATACCTTGAGAAAGTCCTCCTCACTTCAGAACCCAGACTCAAACTATAGGGAGCAAAACCTGGCCCTGCTGCTTGCTCCCTGAATGGCCTCAGGTGAATTGCTTTAATACCCTGTGCCTCGGTTACTTCATCTGTGAAATGTGGACAGTAACACTGCCTCATAGAATTGTGAAGATAATAAGAATAATTTATAAAACTAATGTGAGTAAAGTGCTTAGCATAAGATAAATATTATTATTCACTCTTCAATCTCCTTCCAACCTGGCTTCTACTCCCTCTGCTCTGTCCATGGCATTTGCCAAAGCCATCTCGTGTCTCCAGGTGATCAGGTGATTACTATTTTGTAAAAAGTGCTATTTGTCTTTTTAATGAGTTAAAATGACTGCATAGAAAGACACACAAAGCATACGCAAACAGGGATAATGTTTCTGAAAATGATCACATGCATTTGACCATCATTCAGGTCAAGGAATAAAACATTTTCAGCACCTCAGAACCACCGTCTGTCCCTCCCAAGGTCACTACTGTTCTGATCTATCAACAGATTTGGGGGCTTTAGAAAAATGAAGTATATAGTAAGTTTTTTGTATGTATTTGACTTTTTAACACTCAATGTTATGTTTGTGAGACTCAGGATCGAATCTTATGATGACAATGTAAGAATATACTACAATTTATTAATTCAATCTTCATTAATTGGGTTGTCTTCCATTTTTGGCTGTTAGGAACATCATTGCTGTAAATACCCTTGTACATGTTTTTCATGTATATACTATATGGATTTGTGTTAGTTATTTAGTGAGGAGCTGAATTGCTGGTCAAAGGAAAGCACATAGAGGTCAGTTTTCAAAAGTGGTTGTACCAGGTTACCATTAGTAATAAGAGTTCCAATTCTCAGTAACACGTTTATTTTTACTTTTTCATTTTTTCCCATTCTGTGAACTTCTATAGGTACCTAATTACATTTTCGGTTCTCTAATAACTACCAAGATGAAGTAATTTGTCTGTATGTGTGTAGTAGCAACACATGAGATCTATACTCAACGTGCTGTAAGTGCACGATCCTATTGCTAACCACAGACACTGGGCTGTGTAGCAGACCTCTAGCATGCATTCATTTTTTATAACTGAAACTTTACACCCATTGACTTTGTCCATTTTTGAAATTGTTTTTAAATATTCTTTTATTATTTATTTGCAAGATATCTTTACATTTTCTGAATATGTCCTTTTGGATATATAATTTTTTTACCTTTAAAAAAAATTTGCTGTAGAGCACATGCATGTGGACTCATCAGAGAGAGACAGAGAGAGAGTTAGAGAGGGGGAAGTGAGAAGGCACTCTCTATGAGGGATGGCCACATTACAATCCCTTCTCCCCCATTCTCTCAGAATTGAGAGAATGTGGGCACACACACACACACACACCACACATGTTCCCAGTGTATTTTTCAAACCTCTGGGTTCAGGACTTGAATGGTATAGTCAGCCAAGTGGGATCCAGCTGCCTAAGCCACCACACCATTGACTGGCTTGGATATATGAATTTTAAATTTTTCTACAGTGTGATTATCTTTGCTCTATCTTTTTTTATGTATATATTATGTATTTCTTTTTTTTTTTTTAAGAGAGATTTTTGCTGTAGGGTGCATGTGCTTGCCAGAAACACAGAAACAGACAGACAGAAAGCAAGAGATCACCCCCCTAGGGGCGATGGCCAGGCTGAAATCTCTTCTGGTCTCTGCATTTTCATTTTTTAAAGTCTCCTTTAAGTTCTCTCAGTTGTGTTTATAACTTTATTTTGGAGGGCTTTGTATTTCTTTCATTAGATTTATTCCTATGTGTTTGATAACTTTTGATGATAGTAATCACAATATCTATTTTTTCCTTTTAGAATATCACTGTTTATTGCTAGTATATAAAAATAAAATTATTTTTGTATATTAATCTTGCATCATCTATATTTACTACATTCACTTATTTATTCCAATAAACATTAATCTGAATAGTATTTTTTAAATATACAATAATTTTATAAATACTTAAATTTTTATTTCTTAATTTCACATCTTTATTACCTTTTTTTCCTTTTTTGTCTTACTTTTTGTACTGGCCAGTATACTTCCAATAAAATGTTGAATAAATGTAGTAATAGTGGAAATTCTTATCTCATTCTTGACCTCAAGGGAAACACTTTTAATAATTATGAACATTACTCCATGGTTTTTATGGATATAGTTTATCAGATTTAAAAGTTGTACCTATTCATAATTTGTAATAATTTTCCATTGCTAATAATTTCTTATAAAAGACTGACTGTTTTGCAAGATTCTTTTCTCTTCTAAAGGGTGGGTCAAATAGAGATGCAGGGAGTTGGAAAAAGATACAAGATACTAGCACTGATGTCAAGTTCTTTATTGGCTGAGTTTAGTGAGAGTTCAAAGAGCTCTTAGTAGGCTCGTGAAGCCTATAGCAGTACTGGCAAGTGCTTCCTCCCTCTTGAAGCTAATGTGTGTAGAGAATGCTCAAAGAGCAACTTCCTCCCTCTCAGAGCTCACAGCCTGTAGGGCTGAGCTGAACTGAGCCAAGACCAAGCCAAGCCAAGGCCATCAGGGCTCACCAGCTTAAACTAAGGCTGAACTGAGTAGGGCTAGCTAGGAGGGCAGAGCAGAGCTGACCAGGCGCTCCTTTCTCTAAAAGGAGCTGCAGACAATAGTAGCTCATTTCCAAAAACAAATTATTGCACATGCACATGCACATGCACATGCATGGTACATGCAATGGCATAAAACAGCAGTCATCATTATATAAAAAGTGCATGAGCATAGAACAACCAATAACATAAGTTGTTTACCCTGTGGCCTTAAAACATAATGAGGGAGCCACAATAAACCATACTGACTCCGTTTGCAATACACTGGTAAGTTCTGTTTTTCTATACTCATTAAAATTACTTCATTTTTCTCCTTTTTGTCTTATAGTTAAGTTGATTTCTTTCCTTTTTTTTTTTTTTTTTTTAAATCACCAGAGGGCACTTGCAGTGATACCACCAGTAGGCCCCTTTACTGTTTTTTTAATGTTAAACCAACCTTGAAGGTCCAGCAGAGCCTTGTAGGGCCAGCATAACAGTTACGTCGCTGGACTTCCTCGTGGCCGACCTTGGTTTGAGTCTCAGACCTGGTGGCTTGAAATTCAACAGGCATGTGGGCATGTATGCCAAAGATCCTGGGAGGTGAATGGAGGAAAAGGGACTGCAACATGGCTATTCCCTCTTGGGGGGAGGAGGAAGGCTGATGTCTCACTTTCCCCTTCACTGTCTCTGTCTCTCTTTCTCCAGTGAGCAAACATACCCTAGGGGGAAAACCTCTAAAAAATAAAATAAAATAAAAACCTTGCATTTTCAGGACAAGTATGGCTGTCTTATACTATCTTGTCTATTTATTATGAGATTTGATTTACTAATCAATCATTTAGGACTTTTTTGTATCTATGTTCATGAGAGAGAAGGACCTATAATTGTTCTTTATTGAAATGATCTTGTCAAATTTTGCCATGCAGATTATCCCAGCTTGTTGGGAAATATCCACTGTCTATCACCTTTAAAATTTTTTCTGGAAGAATCTGTGTAAGACAATCTAGAGTAATTTATGAGTGATGCCATAGTAACCCAGAGTTTTCTCAGAGAGAAGGTTTTAACCAAAGATTCAATTTACTTACTCTTTTTACTATTAGGTAATGGGGAAGTGTGGAACTACTTAATCAGGTCAGAGTTTTAGAGGTTCACGCTGACATTACTGCAGATGAATTGAAGACAACATTGGACAGAGAGATATCAGGAAACTAATAGTCACTGGTTGACATCAGTATTAGGCAGTGGGAGTGAGTTAGTGAAGAGCAGGCAGATGAAAAGAAAAAAAAATTTAAGTTTTTTGCCATAGGGTGTGTACACTTGCTGGAGAGAGTCAATGAGAGGGAAAGTGAGAAATTACCTCTGAAGGGATGGCCATGCTGCAATCCCTTCTTCTCCATTCTCCTCTCAGGATTCTGGATATGCATGCATACACACCCAGTGCAATTTTCAAGCCATTGTGTCTGGGACTTGAACCACGGTCAGCCATGTGGGAATCCAGTGCCTTAACCACTATGCCACCTGCTGGCCCTGTTTTGTTTTTAGTTAAGAAATAATTTATTGTAGAGAAGAGTGATAAGACAAGGATAATCTATTATAAAATTCTGGATTAATTGTGTATTTTTAAAATTTTTATAAGGAGAATCTAAGAACTGGTGCCATTTCAGTATTCTTGGCCTGCTGGAAAATTATGACCTTGGCACATTATTTACTCAAGATGCTAATCAAAGACATTGGGGCCAGTAGGTAGCATGGTTTTAGGGATGCTAGGTGGCTAATGGCCAACTGTGGTTCAAGTCCTGAACCTGGTGGCTTGCTTTCTCACTTATCTCTCTCTCTCTCTCTAGTGAGCACACATGCCTTATAGCAAATTAAATAATAATAAAGAAAATAAATAATAAAGAAAAATGCTCTAAAAAACAGACAGAACATCAAAACTAGTCATTTTTCACCTTCCACTAATACTCAAACATAATATGATACTGACTTTATTCCTTGACTGAGATATGAATGTGGTGAAGGTGGATCGTATTCCAATAGTGTATCTTTCCTGTACCTTCTTTCCCTTCTCTGGGTTTTCTTTCAACCCTTTTCATATATCCTCATCTACTCCCTGCTTATGACTATACAGGGTATAGGAGGGATGGGCATTGGAACAAGTTGAGCTAGGGAGTGTTACTTGGAAGTTCCTCTATAATTATGCAGAGAAAGAGGAAGATAGGCATTAGGAAGAAAAGCTAAGAACAGAAATAATTATTAACTAGAAAAGGCTATTAGATGAATCCAGAGAAAAGATAACCCAAGAGGTGAGAAGAATATAGTGAGCCATGGTAGGTGTGATGGGGAGATCTTGAAGATTTATGTCTCCTGGGTTGGGTAGCTATGCTGATTATGTTTGCATGTGGACTCTGTTATGTCTTAGGTTCAGATAATTTAAAGAGCCCTAGTGAGCCAGACAAGCCTTTCCTCAGTGTTTGGTCTTGTCAGGTTGTAACCTGACTCTTTAGTTCTTCGTAACACATTACCTTTCCTTCTTCTTGGGCCTTAATCACTTAACTTCTCTTCCCTTCCCCCAGTGGTTAATATTGACTTTATCTTATTAAATAAAATGTGGTCTCTACTCTCAAAGGGTTAACACTCTGATGGAGTAAGAAAGTATACACACAGATATACAGCTATTCAAGCTAATTAGGAGAAACATAGACCACGGGCACTAAGTTTAGGCACACATGGCAGGGCAGTGGAGGCATTTTGGAGAAGGGGTTTTCTTAGGTTATTATCACATGGGGGATAATATCACATGGGCACACACTCTCACTGTAGCACAAAAACACCTGGAAGTTTTTCTTTAACACGAGACTTAAGCACATGGTTAAGTCTAATGAAGCGTATGCTAATAGGAAGTACCCAGTATTAGCATTGTCCTTTGTAAGCATTTTGTAATTTATATAAAGCAAACCTTGGGTTTTCAGGATATTTCATCTGCTAAATGTCAACAAAATACAGCTGATACTGCAATTTATCAGCAAGGATGACAAAGAGGATGTCAAAAGTTCAAATCAGATGGGACCTAGCTTGTTTAGCTTACATGGTGTTCTTCAATCTCAGTGATTCATTCTGTTTGGCATCTTGGAGAGCAATCAGAACTAAAAATGAACGGCCCAAGAAGGCAGGGATGGACTGGGACCAACTTGCTATAGCATCCTAGAAATACCAGTTCAGAAAACTGAAAGTCTGGAAAGTTCTACATACATCCATTCTCATAAAGAACTTTTGGCTAGGTTTTAGGAAAAAAAAATCTGTTTCTTTTCTTTTCTTTTTTTTTTTTTTTTTTAGAGAGAAATTTATCCCATAGGGTATGAGCACTCGCTGGAAAAACAGAGAGACAAGGAGACAGAAAGTGAGAAATTGCCCCCAGGGGAATAGCCAGGCTGTAATCCCTTATCTTCCATTCTCCTCCCAGAATGTGATCTTGGATTCCAGACTCAAACCACAGGCGACTATGTAGGAATCTGGCAACGTAACCATTACACCAGCTGATGGTCCCTCTACTGTTTCTTAAATGCTATTGCCTAAGAATCACCTGGTGCTTGTTAAAGTACACATTCCTGGGCTCTATTCACATGGACTGGGCCCAGGAACGTTCATTTTTACAAGCACTCCAGGTATTTCAGATTAAGATGGTCTGTGGACCACATTTTCAGAAATCTTGCCTTAAAGTGTTTCATGTGCCCTAGCTTTCTAATCTCTGCATGAGGGGCCATGATTGAATCTATTTTCAAAGAAAGGGGTCTGGAAGTAGTTTTTTTCCTCCTACACTCAATCTGCCATCTCCTTCTGCCACTCTTTTCTAACATTTTCTTTATATGTGTACCCTGTTCTTAAGCTCCTTACCCAGAATCATTATCTACGCTGGAGGCATTTCACAGACATGCTTCTGTGCTAGTGCTCACTGCCTCAGTTAAGCCAGCCTCTGCTAGGGTGCAGAGCAGACGGTGAATTTGGGCAGCAGCCTTCCTTTGGCCTCAGTTACCGCTTAACTCAATTGCCAGAGGTGCCAAAGGCTGAGTCTTACTCAGGTCCTCTTATTTATTTAGTTTCTTGTCATTTGAATTTTCTTTTCAATATTTAAAAATGGAGAGAATTAACCATAAGCATCCAGATTTCTGACTATTCTTAAAGAAGAAAAAGATCTGGCCACTGTGGTCTGGTTCCCTAATGGCAAGTCTTGCTGTCATGGAGAAGCCGTCCCGTGGAGACTCTTTACAGGCCCCAGCAAGCTGAGGTACATATGAGGGAGTCTTCAAAAACTTCATCGAAAATGCATAATATGAAAGAACTATGCATGGATTGCAAAATTTATTGTACCAAAATAAGCACTTTAATTTCATTTTCTATGTACTTTTTGAAATAGCCACACAGATTGTAAAGATAAGAAAGCTTACACATCAGTCTCTGTTTTTCCCCGACCTAATTTTCTATTTGTAATTTTTAATTTTCTTAAAGAGATTTCTGTAACTGTGTATGATTTAGACTTCACAAAGCCTGGATCCCCTTCCTGCTACTCTGTCCTGTGTATTTTTCTCACTGAAATCAAGGGTTGGTCACCATTTATCATCGAACTTGCTCATGGATGCTCATAAACTAGAGCAATATTTCTCTCCGTTCGTGGGTCTATAAATATAAAAGACAAACTATGCAGGCCTCATGTTTCAGGAAGAAGAAGAGTGCCTATCTCTTCATGGATGGGATCTGACACCCTCCCTGGCATTTTGGCTGCATCTAGTTCTCCTTCTACAATTGACGATCCCTTACATTCTTTCTCATTGGAACATTTTGTACATATCTTCAAGCTTGCTTTCTTCCCCATTTCTTCAAAGACACCTGGAAATCCCATCAATTTAATCTTCATTTGGAGGAGTGAGGCTGATGAGAATCCCCGCGCTGAAGGAAAAAGAGTGGTATTTGCCCACAGAAAGAGAATAAACTATACATCTTGCTTTTTTGGAATGGAATGTCCTAGGAAAAGGATCGAATCTTATCTTTCCTTTTTACTGCTAGTGTTTGCAAGCATGACTAAATGCTCTCTGGGAACCTGATAAACATTCATTGACACTGATGATAAGGCATGCATAGAATAGATTAAAACATATGCTCTCCAGTTACCCTCTAAGATATGTATATTTTTTAAAAGATTTTTTTTTATTACTTCATTTATTAATTTATTTAAATTTGACCAGAGAGGAACTGAGTAAGCAAGAGAGAAAGTGAGAAACCAACCCGCCATGTCTGGGACTTGAACCATGGTCGGCCATGTAGGAGTCCAGCACTCTTAACCATCATGCCACCTGCCGGCCCCTAGGATATGTTTCTTTTCTTTTTTTCTGAGAAGTTTTTGCTATAAGGTGTGTGTGCTTTCCAGAAAGAGAGAAACGGAGAGACGGAGAGACAGAAAGTGAGAAATCACTTCCCAGGGGAGATGGCCACACTGCAATCCGTTCTCCTCCATTCTCCTCTTGGGTTCTTGGGCATGCACGCACATGCACCTGGCGTGAGTTTAAGCCACCGGGTCCGGGACTAGAACCATGGTCAACTACATGGGAATCCAGCGACGTAGCCATTACACCATCTGCTGGTCCCCAGGATATGATTTTTTTTCTGTGTGATCACTACTTGCAACAGATCCTTTTATCCCACAGCATTAAAGCTCTGTGGAAATACAAATATTTTTGATGTAACAACAACCTGTAATACTGGGAATTCAGTCATCGCGTTTCCACCTTCCAAGATACTCTGCTGCACTTTGATATTCCTTGTGTTGCTCCTAATGTTGTCTTAAAGCTTCATTGTTCACTCTCAGGATTGTTAAGGATTTGGTGATGTTTTCTGTGAATGTATTTATTACTCAGCAGAGCCGTGCCTCTGCTTCTCCTCGGAAATGGAAAAGTGACAGGTGTTACAGATCATCTGGCAGGGAGTCTTCCTGAGCAGTTTATGTGAAGCTTATTTTCACACTTTCCAGTTTTACAGACAGATAGTCTTCTCCTCTTTTTAGATAACATCTTATTAAAAGGAAACACCTCTTTGAAGATGTAAAAATAAGACTAGTATAGACTACAGAAGCTTTTGTCAAGTGTGGTATTTGCCTTATCTTTTTTCTGATTTTTTCCCAGGTTGGGAGCATTTTAGGGGATGTGACTTATGACTCTGAACCTGACCCATTAGCTATTTTTTCTACAAAATAATGGGTTGAGAGCCAGTGCCCACCAGGCCAATGTAGACATTTGTGAGTCATGACTGTGAAATTAGTAATGAATTAATTATTTTAATATTATTAATTATGTGAACCTAGTTTTTTAGTAGTTTTCCATCTTTTCATATTTTGTCCATGTAAATGTTAATTTAAAATTTGTCCCTTTTTAGCCTGGTATCCTCAGTGCCTGCAGCCCAGTTTGGAATCATTTCCATTCCTAAAATTGTATTAAGATCATTCTGAAATGCTTGGGACCTCAGATGTCTGAAATTATTAAACAGAAATCTCAAAATTAATAATATAAGAAAAGAAAATGCTAGGCTAATTACTCCTACAAACATAATTGCAAAAATCCCAAACAAAATGTTGGCAAATATAATAGTAAGTTTTTTATATGTATTATATTACATATATAAAAAAACTGCATATACATGCACCAGCAGGAGGCATGGTGATTAAGGCACTGGATTCCCACATGGCTCACCACAGTTCCAGTCCCAGATCTGGCACCTTACTTTCTCTCTCTCACTCTCTTTCTCTCTCTCTGTCTCTGTCTCTCTCTGGTGAGTGTGTGTATACTGTAGCAAGTTTAAAAAATAATAAATAAAACTAAGTAATTTTAAATATATATATTTATATTATATTATATTATATATACAATATAACTACATTCTAGTCTTCTTGCAAGTTTTTTTTTAGATAGTTGAAAATCAATCAACCCCAGAATAAAGGAGGAAAAAATATATGGTTATTTCAATAGATGCAGGAAATTATTTGATGAAATTCAACCATGTTTGTAATAAACTCTTAGCAAACTAGCAATAGAAGAGAAATTCTTAAGCCAAATAGAAGATATCTGCAAAACAGCATAAGCAGATAGAGTTCTCAATGAGCAAACATTGAAAACGTCCTTCCGTGATCAGGAAGAAACCAAGGATGCTTTCTGTTACCACTGCCATTGAATATTTCACTGACAGGCCTAGTCAGAGCAGTAAGTCAAGGAAAAGAAAGAAAACACTGGAAGGGGAGAAGTAATTGTCATGCACACACCACATATTTTTATACCACATGCTTACATTCATAAAAAAGTTTTAAGAAGTTAGGTCAACTATTATAATAAGTGAATTTATCAAGTTTATTACATAAAAACACAGTATACAAAAATAAATTGAATTTTTATAATTCAAATAATGACATTTTTAAAGTTTATTTAATTCATGATAGAGAGTGCATGTGTGCACATGAAAGAGAGAAAGAAAGAGAGAGGCACCTTTGAGCAGCTCCTCAGAGTCTTGGGCACACACACTCAACATGTTTTCAAGCAGATCCAGGATCCCAACTGTGCTCAGCCACATGGTTCCGGTGCTGCCATTCAGTTTGCTACTAACTATGCTACCAGGCTGGCCCCAAATAATGAAAATTTGAACATAGAAACTATGAAGGCACAGAGTAAGGAGTCCTACAAACAGCAGGCAGGAAAAATAGGAAGAAATTCACGCCTACGCACATCATAGTTAAACTACTGTGAACAAATGACAGAGAGAAAATCTTTTTTTCTTTTTTTAATTTGGCAGCGTGCATGCACTTGCTGTAGAGAAAGAGAAAAATAGAGGGGGAAAGTGAGAAAATACCCTCCATGGGGGATGGCCACACTGCAAACCCTTCTCCTTCCTTTCCCCTCTTTTGGGATTTTTGGCATGCATGTACATGTGTCGGCATGTTTTTCATGCTGCCTGGACTCAAACCAGCCAGTCAGCTGTGTGGGATTCAGCCTTCTTAGCCACAACTGGCTGATCTAAGAGAAAATCTTAAAAGCTGACAGAGGGGTTGAGTGAAGGATGAGTGAAGAAGTAACGATATATTATACTCAATTTGCTAAAATTGCATTGAGAACTGACTTTGTTTGAGAAATAATGAGCACTGGAAGAAAAGGGGGAAATATCTATAAAGTACACACACACACACACACACACACACACACACACACAAAAAAAAACCCAAGCCTCCTCTGCTAACTTAAAATTCTATGTTCTTCCTTAAAGAATGCAATAGAAATGAAGACATTTTCCAATGAACAAAACAAGGGCTTTGGGACCAGCAGTTAGCGTAATGGCTATGTCGCTGGACTCCCACGTAGTCGACCGCGGTTCAAGTCCCGGACCCAGTGGCTTAAACTCACACCAGGCGCATGTGCGTGCGTGCCCAAGATCCTGAGAGGAGAACGGAGGAGAAGGGATTGCGGCGTGGCCATCCCCCCTGGGGGGTGATTTCTCACTTTCTGTCTCTCTGTCTCTCTCTGTCTGTCTGGTGAGCGCACGCACCCTATAGCAAAAACCTCTCCAAAAAAAACCCCAAACAAACAAGGGCATCATCACCAGTACATCTATTCTTATGGAAATCTCAAAGAGGATTTTCAGGCATATTTAAAATGTCCCCAGTGGGAAGGTAAGAGAAGCAAGGAAAATAGAATAGCAATGGAAAGAAAAAATATTGAATATAACTAAGTGAATTTTAGCTGTATAAAATAATAATAATAAATGTCTTATAAACATAAACCAAGATCAGGTAAATGGAGGTAAAGTATTCTAGTCTTTGTATTGTCCAGGAGAAGACCAAGAATATAAAAAAATATTACATTCTAATAAATTAAGAATGTGTGTTATAATCTCAAGTATAACCATTATATGCTATCTCTCTTTAAGAACTATTTTTTTCTTTTTTCAGAGAGATATTTTTGCTAGAGGGCACATGTCCTTGCCAGAGAGACAGAAAGTAAGAAATTACCCCTGGGAGGATGACTACGCCACAATCCTTCTTCTCCATTCTCCTCTTGGGACTTTGGGCATGCATGCACATGTAATGTGTCAGGCATGAGTTTCAAACCACCAGGTCTGAGACTTGAACCACAGTTGGTTATGTGGGAGTCCAGCAACTTAACCATTATGCCATCGGTTGGCCCCTGTTTTTCTTTTTTTCTAATTGCCAGAAAGTGTATGTGCTCACTAGAGAGAGATGGAGAGAAACAGAGAGAAAATGAAAGTACCCTTCAACAGGGCACACTCATGCTGTAATCTCCTCTCTTCTATCTCTCCATTCTGCCAGGATTCCTGGCATGCATGCACATGTGCCTAGTGTGTTTTTCAAGTTGCTAGACCCAGGATTTGAACTGCTGATTGATCTTGCAGAACCTGGCTCTCTTAACCACTAGGCTATGGGGATGGCCCTCAAGGATGATCATTGAAAGAATAGAAAAGAAAGAGTCAGCAGGTGGCATAATGGTTACTTGCTGGACTCCCACATGACTGACAGCTCTTCAAATCCTGGACCTGGCAGCTTAAAACTCATTCTGAGTACCTGTGCACTCGTGCCAAAAGCCCAAAAGGAGATCGGAGGAGAGGGGATTGAAGTGTGGCCATCCTCCCTGGAGGTGTGATTTTTTGCTTTCTTTCTCACTGTCTCTCTAGTGAGCACAGTCATCCTATAGCAAAAATCTCTCTCTCAAAAAAAAAAAAAAAAAAAAGAAGAATAGAAAAGAATTTCTAATTTTGAACCCAATCATCTCAAATAATAATAATAATAATAATAATAATAAACATTAATTCAATCCAAAATACAGTATGAAAATCTGGAAGAAGGCACACAAAGCAGGAGGTAAAAATAGAGAACACAGAATAAAATTATCTTAGGTCATTGGGAAAATTATGATGTATTTTTCTGTTTTTCTCTGCAAAAATGCATCATGACTTTCCTAAGAACCCAATAGTTTTGAGCCCAAGTACACCAGTAATTACATTAGATATATATAGCCAAATTCTTCAATGAAAGAAAAAAGCTATCAGAATAGATTAAGGAGATTTTATGAGGTTTATGAAAGACACACCTAAAACATAAGTACATAGAAAGGATAAAATGCAAAGATTGACTAAAACTAAAAAGCTAAACACACAGAACATTTATAAAAGCTCACCAGGGACTACCAGTTAGCGTAATGGCTATGTCACTGAACTCCCATGGTTCCAGTCCCAGTCCCGGTGGCTTAAACTCACGCCAGGCACGTGTGCATGCGTGCCCAAGAACCCGAGAGGAGAATGGAAGAGAAGGGATTGCGGCGTGGCCATCCCCACCCCCGAGGGGTGATTTCTCGCTTTCTATCTCTCTATCTCTGTCTTTCTGGCGAGCGCATGTGCCCTATAGCAAAAACCGCTCCAAAACATACAAGCAAGCAAACAAACAAAAAACTCACCATGTGCTGGTCCTTGAAACAAATCTAAGTGTCAAAAGATTCAAACCAGGGACTAGCAGATGGCATAATGGTTACATTGCTGGACTCCCATGTAGTCAACTGTGTTTTGAGTCCTGGACCTGATGGCTTAAAACTCACGCTGGGCACGTGTGCATATGTGCCCAAACACCAGAGAGGAGAGTGAAGGAGAAGGAATTGGGGTGTGGCCATCCTCCTGTGGAGTGATTTCTTGCTTTCCATCTCTCTGTCTCTCTCTGTCTCTCCAGCAATCACACGTGCTCTGTGGCAAAAATCTCTCAAAAAAAAAATGAAGATTCAAACTAGAGTATGTTCTGGGTCCTCAGTGTCATTAAGCTAGAAACCAATTACAAAGACATATCTACAAAAATTTCTTATACTTGAAAATTAAGCAATGTATTAAAATAACCCATGAGTCGAAGAAGAAATTATAATAGAAATTGAAAAGTATTTTGAGCAAGATATTTAAATTATTGCATCGTAAAGCCTGTGGTATACAAGTCAAACTGTGCTTGGAGAAAATTTATAACTTTATTTGCAATGAAGAATGTGATAATCAATGCACTAATCATTCATCTCAAAAAGTTAGTAAATAGTAACAAATCCAATTTAAAAAATGTAATAGGAGGAAAACAATAAAAATAGCAAAAAATAATGAAATAGAAAGTAAAAATAGAGAAAATCAATAAGCCAAATTTGGGTCTTTGAAGAAACTAATGAAACTGATCACTCCCTGCTGGGACTGATAAAATAGAAAGTAAAAAATAATCAATGTCAGGAATAAAGAAGGCAATCATTACAGACTTCAGAAATACTAAATATGCAAGATAAAATAATGAATAAGTTTATGACAATATATTTGAAAATTGTTAAATGTATAAGTTCCTTGAAAAACAGATTTGATGCAAGAAATAAAATGTTTATGCAAATGTTGAAGATATCAAGTCTGTAATTTAATAATCTTCCTTAAGGAAAACTTTGGGCCTTGACAGCATTAGTTGTGAATTCTACCAATCATTTTAGGAAGGAATAACAATAATATTATATAAATTCTTTCAGAGAATAGGACAAGAAGAAATACATCCAACATGATTTATGAAGCCAGCCTAAATGTGATAACAAAACCCATAAGGATTCTAGGAAAATAAAAGTTTACAGTCAGTTTCATTCTTGAACAAAGACAAATAGACTAATGAAACAGAAAACAATTCTCTCTGACTTATATAATTAATAGAGATTGATTCTAGAATGTATTGAAATTGTCTACAAATTCACAAGACAACTCAATATGAATAGATCTGAATGATTATCTCACAACAGAGAATATCCAAATGGCCAATAAAATATTAAAAGATGCTCACAACTTCATTAATAAGCAGGAAAAATGAAAACTAAAATCACAATGGGCTATAACTATATACCCATTGGAATTACTAATCAGAAAAATTGACAATCGCATGTCCCAGTGAGGATGTGGAAGAAAGGGACCGTTATATACTGCTGGTCAAAGTGTAAATCAGTATCAATTATATTTTTTTCTAAGAGAGATTTTTGCTATGAGGCACGTGAACTCACAAGAGAGATAGACAAAAAGTGAAAAATCACCACCTTCATCCCTTCCTGAGGGGATGGCCATGCCACAATCCCTTCTCCTCCATTCTCCTCTCAGGATCTTGGGCACACACGCACAGGAACCCAGTGTGAGATTTAAGTCATTGGGTCTAGGACTCAAACCGTGGTCAATTACATGGGAGTCCAGCAACGTAACCATTCCACTATCTGCTGGTCCCAGTATCAACCATTTTGAAAAGCTATTTGGCATCATCTACTGAAGTTGAATGTGCAATGTACTGTGAATGAGCAGTTCTATTCCTAGGAAATATCCAACAGGTACGCTTGCACGTGTGTGCCAAGTGTTGTATATAAGAATGTTTCACCAGCATGATTTATTTATAATAGTCAAAAACTGAAAGTTTCATAAATATTCATCAATACTAGGGTAGATAAATTCCTACAGGAGAATCCTCTATAGCAGGGCCATGGAACTTTGGATGGTGAAAATATGTCTTATATAGTGCAGACAAACTTGGGTGGAAACAAATCACCTCAATATGGAAAGGATGGATTAATTGTCCACACCACCAACTGTCTGCTCTTCACAAAAATCACCTAGTGCAAATCCTTCAAAGGATGAGTCTACCCCAAAATAACTCACCTCAACTTCTATGCTTTTAAAATGTATTAATTAATTTTCTCCATGAGTCAGAGAAACAGAGACAGCTCCCCAAATAGGGTCTTAAGACCACAATCCACCCCCCAGCCATACCCTGTCTGGGATTATAGGCAAGCAGGTGTATTGCATTTTACTGCTACATCACTGTCTGACCCCTCAATTTCTATTCTTAATTGAGCAAGACCGCCAGAGAGCTTCTTTCTTTATTTCACCCCTGAGTTTAGCCCCTGGCAAAATTTCTTCCTCCCTCCCTTCCTTCTCCCTCCCTTCCTTTCTTCTTTCTTTTCTCCTTTCCTTCTTTCTTTCTATTCTCCACCTGAGATCTTGGGCATGCACACCTGCTGTGATTTTTGAAGCCATTAGTCTGGGACTCAGACCATGGTCGTCCATGTGTGAGTCCAGGGACATAACCGCAATGCCATCTGCTGCTCCAAAAATGTCCTTTTTCAAGTTGCACTTAATTGCTTTTCTCTATCTAGGAAAATGAGCCTGTGTCCTGGCATCTAGCTATGGGAGAGAGAAGCAGAGCTATTGGGAGAAGAGTCCTCAGAGACACACAGAGGTAGAGGCCTGATTCCAGCTCCATCTCTTACCTAATTGAAAACATGAGGAAAAAACCCATTGATCTGTTTAAATTTCAATGACCCCATTCATAAAATGGGGATAATAACCCATATAGCATACAGTTAAATGAAGATTAAATATGACGATATCTATAAATTTTATGCACAGAAAGTGCTCAAGTAGAGATTAGTATTTTATGTTGATTGATTCTGACTAGCTTCTGTTTAAGAATATGTTAGGGTTTGAAACCCCCTCCCCCCACACATTCCTGTTGAAACTTAATCCCCACTGCAATAGTATTACCAAGTGGAGCCTTTAGGAGGTAATTAGGTCATGAGGGCTTCTCCCTTGTGAATGAGATTAATGCTTTTATAAAAGAGGCTTTAACTGCCTTTACCCATTCTGCCCTTCCGCTCTTCTGCTGTGTGAGGACATGGTGTTCATCCCCTTCAGAGGACACAGCGACAAGGTGTCACTTTGGAAACAGAGCAAACCCTTACTAGACACCAGAGAGCTGGTGCCTTGCTCGTGGAATTCCCAGACTTAAAAACTGTAAGAAATAAATCTCCATTCTTCATCATTTTATATTCTTCAAATTTTTTTTTCCTTTTTTTACACTCAATCACTGTATACTTTTACAATATATAAAATGAATTTTCTCAGCATGAATACATTGTATGTTAGTCCAGTCAAAATACATCAAAGATAATTTTCCAGTTTTTTGTCCATTGAATGTTTTGTCCCCCCATCCCACCCCTGACATCTCTCACAGTCCTCTCATAATTTCTTTCCTTTCCTTTCCTTCCCTTCCCTTCCCTTTCCTTTCCTTTCCTTTCCTTTCCTTTCCTTTCCTTCCCTTCCCTTCCCTTCCCTTCCCTTCCCTTTTCTTTTCTTTTCTTTTTTCTTTTCTTTCTTTTCTTTTTTTCTTCTTAAGAGAGATTTTTGCTATAGGACAAAGTGAGAAATCACACACACACACATACACACCCTGCCCAGGGGTATGGTCAGGCCACAATCCCTTCTCCTTCATCCTTCTCTCGGGATTTTGGGCACACATGCACATGCACCTGGCATGTCTTTGAAGCTGCCAGGTCTGGGACTCAAACCGTAGTCAACTACGTGGGAGTCCAGCAATGTATCATTACATCATTTGCTTGTCCCCACATAATTTCCATACTTCATAAATTATTGAGTCTGTGGTATTTCGTTATAGCAGTAAGAACAGACTAAGACAATGTGTTTTGACATGATATGGACTCTGTCCCTTTTTCACTGACTACACTAAGAATCCCAACAATGAGTTAAGTGGTTCAAATGACATGTTACAGGACCAGGGAAGTCAGGCTCATCCCCAGATGAACTGCTCAAGAAAGGCATTTCTGTATCCCAGGGATGGAGGGATGATTTTCCAAGACAGCAGCTGCAGCTAAAAGGGAGGGAAGTGGCAGGAAGGTCTTCCAGCCAGAGAGAGTGATATAAGCCTTCAGACTCTGAACACTAGCCTGTGATGCTGGGATCAGAAATTACTATTGTGGGAGCTGGAAGAAAGATGGCGGCAGCCATGCGACAGGATTTGGCCCAGTTGATGAATTCGAGCGGTTCTCATAAAGATCTGGTGGGCAAGTATCATCAGATCCTGGAGAAAGCCATTCAGCTATCTGGTGCAGAACAGCTAGAGGCTTTGAAAGCTTTCGTGGAAGCAATGGTAAATGAGAATTTCTGTCTCGTGATCTCGCGACAGTTGCTGACTGATTTTGGCACACATCTCCCTAACCTGCCTGATAGCACAGCCAAAGAAATCTATCATTTCACCTTGGAAAAGATTCAGCCTAGAGTCATTTCATTTGAGGAGCAGGTTGCTTCCATAAGACAGCATCTTGCATCCATATATGGGAAAGAAGAAGATTGGAGAAATGCAGCCCAAGTGTTGGTGGGAATTCCTTTGGAAACAGGACAAAAACAGTACAATGTAGATTATAAACTGGGGACCTACTTGAAGATCGCTAGGTTATATCTGGAGGATGATGATCCTGCCCAGGCAGAGGCTTACATAAATTGAGCATCATTGCTTCAGAATGAATCAACCAATGAACAGTTACAGATACATTATAAGGTATGCTATGCACGTGTCCTTGATTATAGAGGAAAATTCATTGAAGCTGCACAGCGGTACAATGAGCTCTCTTACAAGACGATAGTCCATGAAAGTGAAAGACTAGAGGCCTTAAAACATGCTTTGCACTGTACCATCTTAGCATCAGCAGGACAGCAGCGTTCTCGGATGCTGGCTACTCTTTTTAAGGATGAACGGTGCCAGCAACTTGCTCCTTACAGGATCCTAGAGAAAATGTACCTAGACAGGATCATCAGAGGAAATCAGCTCCAAGAATTTGCTGCCATGCTGATGCCTCACCAGAAAGCAACTATGGCTGATGGTTCTAGCATCTTGGACAGAGCTGTTATTGAACACAATTTGTTGTCTGTAAGCAAATTATATAATAATATCACCTTTGAAGAACTTGGAGCTCTTTTAGAGATCCCTGCAGCTAAGGCGGAAAAGATAGCATATCAAATGATAACAGAAGGACACATGAATGGATTTATCGACCAGATTGATGGAATAGTTCATTTTGAAACCTGAGAAGCACTGCCAACGTGGGACAAGCAGATCCAATCACTTCGTTTCCAAGTAAATAACCTTTTGGAGAAAATTAGCCAGACAGCACCAGAATGGACAGCACAAGCCATGGAAGCCCAGATGGCTCAGTGAGGCTGGCTAGACCTGAGTGCACTACATCTTTTTCCATGTCATGCAGATTAATTTCACTCTCTCTCCAAAGCATTTGCATCATGACCTTAGACATTTAAATCCCTTTTATGCTGGATTCCATTTAAAGAAAGCATCATTAGAGTCAGAAGTATGAGCATTTAAAATATGTAGTTCCCACATATTCAGGGTCTCTGTGTATTAAGCTAACTCAGAAGTTTGAAAGCTTTTTCTTGAAAAGGAGTAGGTGAGATATGTGTGGCTAAAAAGTTTGGGATTTGTGATAACTTTGTAGTCATGTAAAACTTCAGTACTTTGTGCCTCTCCCAATGTGGTTATTCTAATAAATGAAGAAATGAGCTAAAAAAAAGAAAAAAAAAAAGAAATTACTATTGTGTGCGTGTTTGTAGTCTTTCTGTACCTTGTTAACCACAGAGAATGTTCTGTGTCAGCTTTTTTTCATCCTCTTTAAGGGGAGTTCTATTTTTGCTAGCTCGGTTCCTAGCCTCTGTGATGTAGAATCAGGCAATGTGCACAGAAGCACAAACTGGATTCTGGGAGAGACTAAAGAACGGGATCGGAAGGACAGTGAAAGGAGACAGTGTGGTGGGTGTTGGGACACTTTTATTTAGAGCTGAGAATTGGAAAAGGGAAGGATTTTGGGAGAACCAACTGTTAATTGTTTGGAGAATGTTTAAAGTGGCAGAGACAAATAAGCAGAGGAAAAAAAAACCAAAAACCAAAAATTCCATGAAGTGGCAAATCCACTTTGAAATTTGGATTTAGAACCAGGTCTGGCCTGGAGTTAATGCTACCGTGCATATCTTATGCTCTCCTGTTTCAACAGGACAGAGCCAGGGACTTTTAAAAGAGTTAACCAGGGCTATGCAGTTACATGTCTGCATGGAGGCATTTTTAGACACAGGGCCAGGTGTAGCTGTAAGAGGAAAGGGAATGATGGAGGATCAACCAGAATTACACTTTTCTTGTGTTTTGCCATTGGGCGACTCTGCAGGGCTGACTGAGGACGTGTTGACTTTTGCTGCATGGAATAATTAGTATGTGTTAATTTTTCCTTTATCTTAAGACTTCCTGATTTATTCTTAAATGTTAGATATTGAATATTTGAATTATAGCATTATCTTGGTACAAATTGCCCCTGTATACGAGAAGGTTGTTATACGTACACCAGGAATAAATCTGGCACCATCTTAATACAATAATGTGATCATACAAAGTCACAACTGTGCGAGTAATTTTGCTGGAATGTTACCTTAAGCTTAAAATAGAGCCATATCCACATTCATACATTATCTTTTTTAATAATTGTTTTGTTTATATAGATTCCCACTGAAGAGAATTTAAATAATACCATAAATACAACAAATAGGATAAAAATCATCCATAAAGCTTTCCGCTCAGGCATAACCATTATTTATGAACATATTTTAACATGTCTCCATCTGCCCTTTTTTATGCCTTTGTATACATATATTAATATATCTTTGAAATTACAGTGATTTTTCACTTTTATATACTGTTCCTGTCAATTAATATGTTCTGAATTTTTTCAGGTACCGAAAAATAGTCTTTAGAAATTTTTAATGGCGACATTGTATTCTCTTATGTGGTACACCATAATTTATTTAACTATTCCTTCATATTGAATTTTTTATTTGTTTTATTATCTTCTCATTATGCAATGCTGTGATAACTACCTTGATATATTAGTAATCTTTGCTGGAATTTGTATTTTTATTACAATTTTATTCAAGTCTAAATACATCCCATACATCCACTCACAAAATGGCTTTTAGTATGTCTACAGCGTTGTGCTTCCTTCACCACAATAAATTTTATAACATTTTCATTACTACCAAAAGGAGTCCAACTCCCTTTGCCATCAACCTCCAGTTCCTCCATTCCGCTGCCCAAGGCATCCACCATGGATTTGCCTATGTTGGACATTGTTTATAAATGGAGTCATAGTGTGCAGTAGTTTGTGACAGGTTCCTTTCATTTAGCATAATATTTTCAAGGGTGATCCATGATACATGTTGTAGCATATATCATTACTTTATGTCTTTTTTTAAAAGAAATATTTTATTTAACATTATTTATTATTATTGTTAGCATTAATTTTAAATTCAACCAGAGAGAGAGAGAGAGAGGGAAAGTGAGAAAGTAAGCTGCCAGGTCTGGGACTTGAACTGCTATCAGCCCTGTGAGTCAGCAACCTTAACTACCATGATACCTGCTGGCCAAATTACTTCATTTTATTCCCGAGTAGTATGACCTGGATAGCTATACTGCATATTCTATATCCATTCATCAGTTGACGAGCTTTTGGGTTGTTTCTACTTTTTTGGCTACTATGAATAATGTTGGTAAAAACATTCACGTATGGGCCAGCAGATGGCACAGTGGTTAGAGTGCTGGACTCCCACATGGATGACTGTGCTTTGAGTCCCAAACCTGGTGGCTTGAAAGTCACTCCAGGTGTGGGTGTATGCCCAAGATCCCAGGAGGAGAATGGAGGAAAAGGGATTGTGGTGTGGCCATCCCCCCTAGGGGATTTATCACTTTCTCTCCATCTTCCTCTCTGTCTCTCTGGCAAGTACATGTGCCCTATAACAAAAATCTCTCTCTCTAAAAAAAAAAATGTACAAGTTAGTACGTTCATATGTTTTCATTTTTCTTGGGTATATAAATAGAAGTGGAAACACTGGGTTATATAGTAACTCTATTTAACCATTTTAGGAACTATCAGGTTTTTTTTTTTTTTTTTAGAGGGATTTTTACTACAGGATGTGTGCATTTTCTAGAGAGACAGAGAGACAGAAAGTGAGAAATCACCTCTAGTTGGAATAGCCACATGGCAATCCCTTCTCCATTCTCCTCCCGGAATTTTGGCCATGTATGCACACAAGCCTGGCATGAGTTTTAAGCTGCTGGATCCAGGACTCTAATTGCAAGCGACTACATGAGAGTCCAGTGATGTAACCATTATACCATCTGCTGGTCCCCCATTAGATTTTTTTTTTAACGAAGGTGTACCATTTTGTATTTCAAGGCAATGTATGAAGCTTTAATTTCTCCACCTCTTCATGAACACATGTTTTATATAATTTTTTAAAAACTAAAACTACTCTTGAGTATAAAGTGTCATGCCATTTTAACAAAATTATTATTTTGTAATGCCAGAGGGTATGTGTATGATAGCACCCCACACACACACACACACACACACACACACTCCTCCACAATGACCTGGTCATGTGCAATCCTTTTTCCTCTAATGCCTCATCCTGTCATGATCCTGAGTGTGTGAGAGCACATGGCGTATTTTTCAAGCTGCTGGCCTAAGACTCACACCTGGCCTGGCTATGTGGGATCTCACTTTTTCTGTATAGATCTATGCAATTCTATACAGTAGATGGATACTTAATGTGGTTTTGATATACATTTCTGTATTAGCTAATTGTCTACATTACTATTTAATAAAAATACTTTTGGGATATAAAATTACTAAGCATATACTTTTAAAAAGTTGATATGTAGTGCCAAACTGCTTTTGAATAATTTTATGAATTTTACTCTGCTGGGAATTATGTAAGACACTTGTTTCATAGTAACTTCATCAAAATTTAAATCTTCGCCAATTTAGTGAAGCTGGTATTATTTTAGCCTTGTTTCTTGTGATACTGAGTTTTTTCATACACATAATTATTTATAAAACTTCAGTGAGCTGCCTATATTTTCTGCCTCTTTTCCTATTGGGTCTTAGTTTTTGCTTTCTATCTAATGATATAAACTTCTTATTTTAGTCATATTTCCATGAATTTTTTAAGAGAGACTTTTGCTATAGGGCATGTGCACTCACTGGAGAGACAGAAAGCAAGAAATCACCCCCTGGGGGGCTGGCCACACTACAATCCTTTCTCCTCCACTCTCTTCTTGGGATTTTGGGTATGCACATATACGCACTTGGCATAAATTTCAAGCGACCAGGTCCGGGACTTGAACCATGATTAGCCATGTGGGAGTTCAGCAATGTAACCATTATGTCATCTACTGGTCCCTCCATGAAATTTTGTTTTAGCAAATAATTTTTAATGTTTGGAGTTTATTTTTTTACAAACATACTGGAGAATTATATGATGTACCAACATTAGATGCAATCCTGGGCAACAAGTCTGCAAACTCCTTTGCAATTGGTCCTGTGATGGCAGAACCTTCATTTCACCTTTATTGTTTACTATGACCCCTGAATTATCTACAAATTAAAGAAACACACCATCTTTTCTCCGATTTTCATTGTTGAATGGCCACTGCTGGATTCACCTTCTTTCTGAGCTCTGGTTTGCCTTTCTTGACTGTGGCCATCACCATGTCACCCACGCCAGCACCCACACCTGTCAGCCATCCTGTGACCCCCTTGACAGAGATGATATACAGGTTTTTGGCTTCTATATTGTCAGGACAGTGATCCTGGATTCTACAGGAAGACCCAGGGAAATCCGGAATTTCATCCCACAGTACCCACCACGTCCTTGCTTCACTCTTGAATGCTGGAAAAAGTGAAAAAGCCCTCCATGAAATATTTTTAATGTGCATTTGTTTTGGAAATTGTTCATAGATTACATTAGTTTAGTCATTTGTATTAGATAAGGAAAGATTTTGAGTAAATGATCACTATCAAGTATTTTATGAAAAATTAATATTTCTGTCCTTATGATAATCAGAGTAACCATTTTGAAAGAATTAAAAGAGATTTAAAAGGGACCAGCAGTTAGCGTAATGGCTATGTCACTGGACTCCCATGTAGTCTACTGCGGTTCGAGTCCCAGACCTGGTGGCTTAAACTCATGCTGGGCGCGTGTGCGTGCGTGCCCAAGATCCCGAGAGGAGAATAGAGGAGAAGGGATGGTGGTGGGCCATCCTGCCGGGGGGGTGATTTTTCACTTCCTGTCTCTCTGTCTTTCTCTGTCTTTCTGGTGAGTGCACACGCTCTATAGAAAAAACCTCTCCAAAATAAGAAAACAAAAATATAGTTGTTCGCATAGTGTGAAATATTAAGCAAATGGAGCTAAATGAGAGAAAACTTTGCTTACATGAGACATATCAGTGCTTCCCCTTGAATTCAATGGAAAATCAAGTTATATTTTATGTTCAGTGAAATGCAGGAAATTAGAAGGGGTAATTATTTGGGGATCGATCCTTTCCATGTACTTTTCTTAGGCACTCTGATGACAGTCATGGAAATAACTGGAGTTTTTAATTTTATTATTTATTTATTTATTTATTTATTTTTTTCCTCTTTTGGGAGGTGTTTTTGCTATAGGGTGTGTGTGCTTGCCAGAAAGACAGAGAAAGACAGAGAGACGGCAAGGAGAAATAACCCCACCCCCCCGGGGGGGGTGCGCACACTGCAATCCCTTCTCCTCCATTCTCCTCTTGGGATCTTGGGCACACACACACACGCCCGGCGTGAATTTAAGCCACCGGGTCCGGGATTCGAACCGCGGTCGACTACATGGGAGTGCAGTGACATAGCCATTACGCTAACTGCTGGTCCCTTGTTTTTTTTTGGAGAGGTTTTTTTCGCTATAGGGCGCGTGCGTTTGCCAGACAGGCAGAGAGAGACGTAGAGACTGAAAGTGAGAAATCACCTCCCAGGGGGGATGGTCACGCTGCAATCCCTTCTCCTCCATTCTCCTCTCGGGTTCTTGGGCACACACGCACACGCCCCCGACCTGAGTTTTAAGCCACCGGGTCCAGGACGCGAACCGCGGTCAACTACGTGGGAGTCCAGCGACATAGCCATTACGCTAACTGCTAGTTCCTGTCCCTTGTTTTTTGAGAAGTTTTTGCCTTAAGGTGTGTACGCTAGCTCTGTCTTTTCCTCTTGATTGTTTAATGATCAGAATCACTCATATGTGGATTCCCAACATCTCCCATTTTTCTTTAGGAAGATCTGTGAACCCAAAGGACTTACTCAAAGTTGTTGAGGAGTTCTGAATTTATGATCTTCTGCATTTAAGGTCTGTCTTTTCAGGCCTAATGATTTTATCTCTCTATCTAGAGTTAGTTTTACATGACTAAAGCAGAGGGTGCACAGAGTAATGTCAGGCAGGTACTGGATATTATGTTCTTTTCTTTAAACCACATGTTTCAATTACTGGATGTCGATCCAAGCAATTGGCAGAAACAATTAATGTTTAACAGATCAGTTATGGAATGTAAAACAAAGGTCCCAGAAAATATCTTAAATTAATGTATGTAAACATCATTGGTTTGGGAATACACACTGTGTGAAGGGAGTAATTTATTGCCGTTACAGGGGCATTAAATAACATCTGCTAAGTGTCCCTGTATTGCATGTTGGGAAGGTCTCTTAAGAATGCAAAGGAATGGGACCAGCAGTTAGCGTAATGGCTATGTCGCTGCACTCCCATGTAGTCAACTGCGGTTTGAGTCCCAGACCTGGTGGCTTAAACTCCATGCCGGGCGCATGTGAGTGTGTGCCCAAGATCCCGAGAGCAGATTTCTCGCTTTCCATCTCTCTGTCTCTCTCTGTCTGGCAAGCACATGTGCCCTATAGTAAAAACCTCTTAAAAAAAAAAAAAAAAAAAAAAGAATGCAAAGGAATGAAACATACCCTCAGCAGAAGTCCTGAGTTGGCCCCTATTATTGGGTGAGTTGTGTCCCTCAGAAAGCTATGTGTAAGCCCTACCTACCTCCACCTCAATACTTCAGGATGTGGCCTTATTTGGAATTAGAGTCATTGCAGATGCAATTAGGGAAATTAGGATGAGTTCATACTGGAATAGGGTGAGCCTTTAGTCCGATATAACTAGTGTTCTAAGAGTGAAAGAGGGCTGGCTTCGTGGCACAGCAGTGCTGCTCTAGAGAAGCTGAATCCCACATGACAACTGTGGTTTGAATCCCTGGTCCCATCATTCTGAGATACACTGAGGATGGGTGTGAGTGGCTAAGAGTACATGGGTTGGGGGAATGAAGAAAGGGGATTGAGACGTGACCAGACCCTTGGAGGGTGCATGTCTCTTTCACTCAGTGTCACATGCACACACATGTACTCTATCACAAATAAAGAAAAAAAAATACAGGGTCCCTATAACTAACCCCAGAAAGTCTGGTTCAGAACGAGGCAGCCTGCAAAACACAACAAAACGTGACATTTGGTCACATATATACACAGAGTAAAAGGCTGTGGGAAGACGGAGGCAGAGATCGGAGAGATGCATTTATAGGCCAAAGATGCCAAAGATTGCTGGCCATCACCAGAAGCCAGGGGTGAGCCACAGAACAGATTTCCCTCCGAGCCCTCAGAAGGAACCAACCTTTGACACCTTAGGTTTGGATCTCTAGCCTCCAGTTAGGAGGCTAAGACACCAGTCAGGTGTAATTTGTTACAACAGTCCCAGCAAATACTACAAACCCCAAATCTCTAGCAAACTGCTTAGTAATTTTGTCTCACTTTCTTTACTTACAGAATAGAAATAATAATAATGCCAGCCATTATGAGCAACCAGTGAGCTTCAATAAGGGGACAGTGCTGGTTTGGCCGCTTGAGGCTTCTGGCCTTGAAGCTGCTGGCAGTTACTCCTGCCTCTCAGCTCTATGGCTGCAGTATAGAGAACAGTGGCTCTATTTTTTTTTTTTAAGACGTTTTTGCCTTAGGGTGCATGTGCTCAAAGGGAGGGGAGGGAGGTTGGAAGACACAGTGAGAGAGGAAGCAAGAAATCACCCCCCAAGGGGATGGCCATGCCACAATCCCTTCTCCTTCATTCTCCTCCTGGGATCTTGGGGATGCACACACATACACGCATGCACACACACACACACTCCTGGCATGATTTTGAAGCCACTGGGTCTGGGATTTGAACCACAGTCAGCTATGCAGGAGTTCAGCAACATAACTGCTATGCTATCTGCTGGTCCTGAGACAAGTGGCTCTGAAGTTGAAACACACATCAGAATTCCCTGAAAGGCATGTTAAAACACAGATTGTACGACTTCACTTTCACATTGCTCATCCAGTAGGTCTGGGCAGGGCCTCAATACTTTGTCCATCTGACGGGATCTCCGGTGATGCTGAAGCTGTTATACTACTGGTCTGAGGACCACATCTGGGGCTCTGTGGTGGGGAAGATATATAGGTGGAAAAGTAACAAAGCCAACCTTAGAATTGTGAAAGGGTGTGAGGTGGTTTAGCATTATATGTCGATAAGCCTTAAATTGTATTATTACTTGGTCTCAACTACCCTGCCTTTCCTGTAAGCTGTAATTCCAGTCTTATACAGGTACTGTTTTACTGGCTACAGGCTCTTTCTCCATCCTCATTTGACTTTGTAAGTTATTTTTTGTACGTTCTGAGCTTGGACTTGAATGTTCCATCCTGAGCTTCCTAGAGTGATGAGATTTGAAATGAGATCTGACTCCGAGTTAATTTTAAGATCCCTTGTCTCACCTTCTCCACCTTTTCACCATGATTCCTCCCTTCCTTGGGCTCATAACACATATGTATCTTGTCTGTTACTTATTAAGTTCTTAACTATGCAGTCATCAGTGAAAGTAGTTTTCAGGTGGTGGTCACTAAGCGACTTTCTAATTGATTTGTTGGCCTTCAGATCATATTTAGCTAGGCTTAGGAAGCTAGCCAATTATTGGTCCTCATACACACTTTAAGTTTCTTTTAAGTTTTATTCAATTTCCCAAAGCTTCTCCACTCATTCATTCATTAGTTCATGAAAAGCCTGTGGAGTGTACGCCATGCACATACTAGGCATGCAGTGGTAACAAAACCCAACGGTGCGTGCCCTTATGGAGTTCACAGAGTGAGGAGGAGGGAGGCAGACATGAAGAAACACATTAATACATGCAAAACCACAGCTGTGACAAGCACATAAAAGGAGAACAGTACGTAGCTCGACAGGACTGTAATGATGAGATCTGACCCTGTTAGGTCAGAGAAGCCTTCTGAATTTAGAGCTAAAGGATGCACAGAGAGTTAGCCAGGTGTACAGCAGAAAACAATTAGGCAGTGAGAAGTGTGTGCAAAGGCCTGGTCAGATGAAGGAGTCTCCACGGGCAGAACTTTGAGTGTGAGCATGAGAGTGCTTGAGGGGTGCTCGGTGCCATGATGCTGGGCAATTAGGGGAGCAGCTGGAGGGCATGAGGTCCTTCGAGCTGTGTGTTCTCAGTCTGAGCAGTTCTGGGCCATCAAAGCCTCACCTGGTTGGCACTGGCTGCTCTCCAATCATGGCTGGCTTCATTGCTCCACCCTGTCTCACCCATGTTCTGTGTCAGGGAAACTGGCATCCCTCCTCCTTTACTAAATACCCTCTCCATATGACCTTCCTTTCTTCCCTCCTGCATTCTCCAGTGACTGGGCTCAGGGAGCTCTAAGTGCCCAATGTGATTCATGTCTGCTATTTCATTGACTCCTTCCTTTTATTCATTAATATATTGGGTTGGCAGCAAAGTTGTGATGCATTTTTGCATAGGAAAACAGAAAAATGCATCATGATTTTTTCTGATAACCCAATATATACCCAAATCTTTCCAGCTTAAAAACAAAACAAAATAAAACAAAACAAGGCGGCATTCAGAGCCTGTGCTACCTCTGACCTAATAACTGGCTTCTCTCTTTTGTCATTGGTGGTGGTAGTGAGGAATCTGCCTTTACTTATTCTGCTGCTCCTCCCATCCTTATTCTTTAGTTGGTTCTGCCTTCATGGAAAAGCCCTCATTGTTAAATGTGTCCATTGGTCTTATGCTTTGAGTTGGGATAGGATTTCCTCTCCACTGTAATACCCTTCAGGAGTGAAAGATGTTTTAAGAATTCCTGTCAAAAGTTCTCTAATTCAGGGGACCAGCAGTTAGCGTAATGGCTATGTCACTGGTCTCCCATGTAGTCAACATTGGTTCGAGTCCTGGACCTGGTGGCTTAAACTCATGCTGGGCGCGTGTGCGTGCATGCCCAAGATCCCAAGAGGAGAATGGAGGAGAAGGGATTGTGGCATGACCATCCCCCCTGAAGGGTGATTTCTCGCTTTCTGTCTCTCTGTCTTTCTCTGTCTTTCTGGTGAGCGCACGTGCCCTACAGCAAAACCCTCTCCAAAAAAAAAAAAAGTTCTCTAATTCAGCTCAACTCTATTCATAGATCCCTAAACATATTTTCTTTCTTTCTTCCACCCTCTTCCCCAATTGCTAAAGTGTGCATGTGCTGGCAGAGAGAAACAAGAAACAGAGAGGGAGAGGGAGAAAGCACCCCTCAATGGGGCATGGTCAAACCACAACCTCTTCTCCATTTCTCCTTCCCATCGAGAATTTGAGAAAGCCTATACACATGCCCTGAGTGTTATTCAAGCTGCCTATGCTGGGATTTAAACTGCAGTTAGCTATGTAGGATCTGGCTCTTAACCACCAGACTATAGGGTCAGCCCCTAAACAGAGTTTCAAAATCTTTGTTCTAAGAAATTTCCTACTTGATAAACTTCCTGTGACTGGACGTTGAGAGAAGGCTGGTATTCCTGAGAGGTGGCACGTTTTGTTTGGTTTGGAAGTTTTATTTATTTTTCCATGAGCAAGAGAGTTGGAGAGAGCATACCCCCAACAGGGTCTTGATGATGAATCCGTCCCCAGCCTCAGCCCAGGATAGTGGCACTTGTGCACTTGACCTACTCAGAAAGGTCTCCAGACGTGAACCCTGGACCTTCTCATGTGGGTAAACCTTGCAGAGCTTTGTGTTTTACTGCTGCACAATGTCCAGTCCCAAGGAGATGTTTTAATGTCAACTTAAATGATTGATATATTATTTTTAAGTAGGGCTTTCCATTTGATTTTTTTGTCATTGAAGTCAAGTTATATGTGTGGGCCAAAGAAAATACAAACTGAGCACATTTAACTAAAAACTCTTAAAAAGGAAAAAAAACGCATACCCAAACCAAAGATAAATGAGCTATATAGTTATACATTATCTTTCCATCTCTTTTAGAGTTTAATTTGGTCTTTTTCAAAATTTAGTACAGTATAGTACAGTATACTAGAATAAATACATCATTATTATTATTATTTTCATAAATAAAGCTGATGCTGGCAGAATTTTGAATGTACCCTCAGTTTTTAGTCTTGTTGACAGGCTTATGCTAAACTAAATTATCTCTCCTTTCTCACCTGGGCTTCTCTGTAATCAAGAGAATGCGCCCCTGATGAGAGGGTAAAACACAAATTGTGACTAAGGCCTAGCTTTTCACTGCATGGCTAACTAGCTACTAAAATAGCAACAGAACTTGGCCTCCTTAACACAATGCTTGAGCAGGCTGACAGATCCTAGGTACAGGGTTAACAACAGGACTTTAGCATCTCTCACGATAATAGCCATCCAAAAATAGAATAAATAAGCCAGTGAGAAAGATGCACTAACAATTTGCCCTTAATTAAGGTTATTCTCATTCTAATTGTAGGCACTGATGTCTCAGAGTCCAGTTGCTTGGCATTTATTTACAAGCATTCAGCTTCCAATTCCCAGGGGCTTGTGAAGTTTGGGCCTGACACATACTAATCAAATCAACAAAAGGTTTGATTTGTAAATTGGAATGCCAATGTCTTACAGGGAGAATTGACACTTGCTAAAAGATTATATTCCTGTCACTCAATCTGTCCACCCCATCTGAGAAGGAACCCTAATGCAGGAACTATACGGTAGTTACCCAAGTCACTGTATATGAGTTGCTGGCCAAACAAGAAATAGAATTAAGATTAGAATATTATTTCAGAGAGAGGGGAGAGAATGTATCACTTAGAGTTGGTTGATAGGAAGCAAGAGAAATTAATAGTGCCTGACTGAAGCAAAGAGGAATTTATGAGGATTATCAGGTACTTTCCGAATCCACAGGACCCTACAGAGAGCAGCAACCACAACCATTAAACAATTTGCTCAAATGAAGAGAAGTCCTTCCATTTGCAGTCTTTCTGACCCTTTGCTGGACCTAGCTTTTACAATTTCATTAGAATTCTACAATTTCTTCTTTTTTCTTTTCTTTTCTTTCTTTCTTTTCTTTTTTTTTTTTTTTTTTTTTGGTGAGGTTTTTCACTATAGGGCACGTGTGCTTGCCAGACAGACAGAGAGAGACAGAGAGACAGAAAGCGAGAAATCACCCCCCAGAGGGGATGGCCACGCCGCAGTCCCTTCTCTTCCATTCTCCTCTAGGGATCTTGGGCACACACGCACACACTCCCTGCGTGGGTTTTAAGCCACCGGGTCCGGGACGTGAACCGCGGTCGACTCCGTGGGAGTCCAGTGACAAAGCCATTACGCTAACTGCTGGTTTCCTACAATTTCTTCTTTTTAAGTAAAAAAATTATTTAATTAAATTAATTAATTTATTTTTAAATTTGACCTGGGCCAGGGGGTGGGTGGTGGTGGTGGTGGGAATGTGAGAAAGCAAGTTGCCAGTCTGGGACTTGAACTGTGATTGGCCATGTAGGAGTCCAACTCCTTAACGATCATGCCACTGCTGGCCCCTTCAATTTCAATTAGTTGTTATCTAGTGGGTATTTTTACATTATCTGCTAAGAGTTATAAAAGTAAAGACCTGCACTAAGATCATGTACATATAAATGGTGACAGGAGACCAACTTTACAGGAGAGGTGCACAGTGAAGACCTGGGGACTCCAAAAATGAAGAGAAAACATGGAGTTAGAACAATGGAGAAGGACTGGGACCAGCAGCTAGCGTAATGGCTATGTCGCTGGACTCCCACATAGTCGACCGTGGTTTGAGTCCCAGACCCAGTGGCTTAAACTCACACTGGGTGCGTGTGCGTGCATGCCCAAGATCCCTAGAGGAGAATGGAGAAGAAGGGATTGCAGTGTGGCCTTCCCCCCTGGGGAGTGATTTCTCGCTTTCTGTCTCTGTCTCTGTCTTTCTGGTGAGCACATGCATCCTATAGCAAAAATCTCTCGGGGCAAGCAGGTGACGTGGTGGTTAAGGACGCTGGACTCCCACATGGCTGACCACGGTTCGAGTCCTGGACCTGGCGACTTGCTTTCTCACTTTCCTTCTCTCTCTCTCTGTTCTTCTCTGGTCAAATTAAAAATAAGTAAATAAATAAAAAAAAAAAAACCCAAAAACCTCTCAAAAAAAAAAAAAAAAACCAACAATGGAGAAGGACTTCAAAGGGCATTGGAGGTGGCAGGATTTTGTTCAAAAAGATGGAGGCATCTTGCATGTAAGTAATGCAGACAGCCCAGATGTAGGAATCTAACTTAAGTTACCTGCTTGGTTAAGTCCTTTCTAGCTCCTCTTCTGTCATTGGGTTAATATGGGTTAGCTAAATGAAGGGAATGTTTTTTCAGGGATAGTCTCCCGTGCTTTGGAGGGAGGAAGCCTATGTGGGAGAGAGGGCAAGGTAGGAGAGGCAGCCATCCCTGGGAGAAAGACCCCACATTCCCCTGGAAGAGACAAAAAAAAGTTCTTTTCCCAGTCTATCTGTTGGAGGGTGGGTGGTAGGTGACCACCGGCAATTGGGGAAACACAGGTAGCCCTTCCCTTGATTTCTTCTCTCTGGGAAAAGGGCTTGTTAGCCCTGCCAATGCTGTGTGGGGTGGGGGTGTCCCATCAGTACTGGTAGAATGGAAAGGCATATCGGGACCAGCAGTTAGTGTAATGGCTATGTCGCTGGACTCCCACGTAGTCGACCGCAGTTCGAGTCCCAGACCCGGTGGCTTAAACTCACGCCGGGCACGTGTGTGTGAGTGCCCAAGATCCCGAGAGGAGAATGGAGGAGAAGGGATTGCGGCGTGACCATCCCCCCTGGGGGGTGATTTCTCGCTTTCTGTCTCT
>NW_006209268.1:348566-353795 GCF_000334495.1 Tupaia belangeri chinensis | reverse complement strand
TAGTGTAATGGCTATGTCGCTGGACTCCCACGTAGTCGACCGCAGTTCGAGTCCCAGACCCGGTGGCTTAAACTCACGCCGGGCACGTGTGTGTGAGTGCCCAAGATCCCGAGAGGAGAATGGAGGAGAAGGGATTGCGGCGTGACCATCCCCCCTGGGGGGTGATTTCTCGCTTTCTGTCTCTATGTCTGTCTCTGTCTGTCTGGCGAGCGCAAGTGCCCTATAGCGAAAACCTCTCCAAAAAAATAAAAAAGAATGGAAAGGCATATCATCTTACATGATCTTACATGAAGTGCCACTGGATAGTTCAGGAACTATTGTCTGCACAGTCCTGGTTTGTATAAAGGACTGTTTGTAGAGACTGGAATATCAGATCCACTGTGGTAAGAAGACAACATCAGTGACAGAGGTACATTCTTCATCTTCTTATTCATTAGTTTCAATCAATATTTATTAATACTGACTGGAGGATCTGACCTAAATTGAGAAGCTAGGGCTGGAGTAGAAAAAGAAGGGATGAATAAGTCACTTATTTCATTGCCTCTATGTTCTCGTCTATGAAATAAGAACTTGGGATTTAAGACCCTTGCTTTGCTATATTCCTTGTGTAATGAGGAGGTTACATGTGGAGTCAGGAGCAGTTTGCCCTTGTAGGAGTCAGGAGTGGCCGCAGGGCCTGAGGGGCTAAAAGATGAAGGTTGCCTCATTTCCTTTGCCTCCTTGGAACTCAAAGCCCTCTGAAAAGTACTAGAGATGCAGCAGCTTTAGCTGTATGCAAACCGGAGGGCTGGTATTTGCCAGAAGCTTTGGCACAACGCAAGGAGAAATAGTGCATGAATGATGTGATGGAATTATTGCTGACTCTGAATTTATAGCCCAATTAGTGAGGTGGTGCAGTGTGGAGGTTTCATTTAATTGGGACTTTCCTGAGCAGATCTAGGGTTATTTACCATTTTACATTGATTTTATCTCTGGAGACTATAGGGCAGCGTGTGGAATTATGAACACCTTTTATCAAACCAAGTTCTTCCTCATTGACCTTTGATTCCCCTTCCTTTGCATTATGCTCTTGATTTCTCTGTGGAGTCTCTGTCACAACCTCGCTGGAACCAAAGAGAGCACCCATATTTGGGATATTTTCAGTGTGTGGCACATTTGTCCCTCTGTATTTAAGTCACAGGAAATATCTAGGAGAAGGGTTTTCTAAATTATTGGTCTAGGAATTTCTTGGGGTTTAAGGTTCAGTCCATACAGGTCTTGGTATTTCCCTCTTCATCCTCCATCCTCCAATTCTTCCTACCATGACGCCTGCTGGTAGAAATTGCTCCAAAGGTAATATCTCGAGGCCCGGCCTTGGCGCAGGTGGTGCAGTCCTGATCTGCACGCCTGGAAGAAACATGGCCGTGAGCTCGGAGTTGACTTAAAACATGCCAGGGACACAGGCCCAAGATCCTGACTGGAGGGTTAGGGGTGAGGATTGCATGTGAGCAGACCCTGTCCGTGATCTCTCTCTCTCTCTGAACAAACATTAAAGGTAACATCTCAAAGGTCTTTATAGGTCTAAATTATAGCTTCAATGAAAATACTAGATTTAGATAAGATCTAGGAGCTACCTGAGAGAATTAACAGTGACTTTAAAAGGATTTAAATCTTTAAGTAGTTCTCTTTCCCAAGGTGATTCCTCTGAACTTAAGCAGCACAAGCCTTCTAAGTTGGTGGATAAAGAACCAGGGAAAGATAGAGACATGGCTATTGTTTAATTTAGCGTCCAGTCAAGTATTCAAAGCTCTGAGGAGACTCTTCAGGTTCCATTTCATACCTTTCATGGTTTAAGCCACAGCTCATATATTCGAGGCCCATCCACTTTGTAGATGAATTGCTTTACCAGCTCTGGGAAGCTTCAACCAAGTTCATCCTATTATGAAAATATTTCATTGTTCAAATTGGGGACCAGGCAGTAAAACCTACTTACAGCATATACTTTTCCTATTATATAGGCAATAAGAAAACATTTTTAAGTTGTGAGAATAACTTCACTCCTAATAACACCAGACTCAGGCCCGGTATTAAAATTACTCAGGTTTATTTCTTACTCATGCTCAGTACCCACTGAGCATTGGCAGGGGATTTTGCCCGGTGTTAGCCTCACTCTGGATCCTGGCTGACAGACCAGGACTATCTAGAATATCATTGCAGACTGTCAGGAAGTCTTTCCCACCGACCCCACTAGCCAAACTTGTGTCTCCACTGAACCTTACGGGGGTTGGGAAGTGCAATTCTACCACATGCTGGAAGGTGTATGAAGGTCTGTGAGGACTCCTGCACTGGGTCTGCTCCTTTTGTCTGTTTCTCTTTGCAGATTGGGTCACAAGTCCATTTGTGCTTTTTTTTTCCTTTCTTTTTTTTTTTTTTTTAACTTTGCTATAGGGTGCATGCTCTTGGAGCCAGAAGGTGGCATGGTGGTTAAGGTGCTGTACTCCCACACAGCTGACTGCGGTTTGAGTCCCAGACCTGGTGACTTGAAAATCATACTGGGGACATGGGCACACCTGCCCAAAATCCCAGGAGGAGAATGGAGAAGAGGGTATTGCAACATGGCTATCCCCTGTGGTAGGGATTTTTCACTTTCCCTCAATGTATCTCTCTCTTGTGACTACACTTGCCCTATAGGGAAAAAAATGCACTTGAGAGAAAGAGAAAGAAAGAGAGAAAGAAAGAGAGAGAGAGAGAGGAGAGAGAGAGAGAGGAAGTGAGGAACCTTTTCCTTCATTCTCCTCTGTGGAATGGGCATGTGCGCACACACGCCCAATGTGTTTTTCAAGCAACTGGGTCCAGACTCTAATCACATCCAGCTATGTGGGATCCAGTTATTGTAGTCTTACCATCTGTGCCACCTGCTCTGATAGCAGGTGCTCTTATAGCTCCAGGGTCCACCAGTATCTGCTTGACTCTACCTTTATGTGTTTCTGTTCATATTATCAACCCCTATGATTGGCAGCTCAGCCAATGAATAGTACCTCCTGCATCAGATTTTCCATCTGGGCCAACCACAGTGACTGGAAGAGGAGGGGTGGGTATAGCAAAGGGTGTTTCCAGGACTCCCATGATGTCGTGCTGTCTCTGCTTATCCTTGGCAATAGCTCTCATCGTGGTCACTCTGGCTTCTCCTCCTTAATCACTTGGCTTTCCATGTGGGGACAGCATTCAAGCTCTTTTCCATGAACTCTTCAGTCCTTGAAGAACCAGAGGAAGTGGCTCATCACCAGAGCACAGAGGCCATCTAGTGCTGCTCAGCTCCAAGTCACCTAGTGCATCAGACGGAGTTAGCTCAGCAGATGTACTTTGCATATGTAGTAATGCAGTATTTGTACAATTTAGGATCCTGTCTTTTCTCATTATACAGTAATTATTTTAGATTGGAATCCCTAAATCCACTATCATAATTGAATGAATGCCAAGTCACATTAAGGCCTTTCTGTTTCCTTTAACAGATTATTACATGCTAGTACTGTAGTAGTACCTCAATTCAATTTACTTACCCTGCTTCGAGGTTTCCTTTTCTTTATAAATCGTTAAATTGAGAACAGAAATAAAAGCGGCAATGGCTTTCCCTCAAGTGATGTAGGCTTAAGGGATATTGAAACCAGTGCAGAAAAGTGTTTCTATGAGCAACCAAGCAGGGCAAGGCATATAAGGAGCAATGACCCTAGACAACGCCTATCCTTTTCAGGCTGCAGAGTTCTAGGCTCAAAGGGCAGGCAGGCGGTCTGTAGGCAGCTGCGGCTACCTGGAAACCCAGCAAGTCACCTGAGTGGTGAAGAAAGAGAGAGAGAGAGAGGAGAGAGAGAGAGAGGAAGTGAGGAACCTTTTCCTTCATTCTCCTCTGTGGAATGGGCATGTGCGCACACACGCCCAATGTGTTTTTCAAGCAACTGGGTCCAGACTCTAATCACATCCAGCTATGTGGGATCCAGTTATTGTAGTCTTACCATCTGTGCCACCTGCTCTGATAGCAGGTGCTCTTATAGCTCCAGGGTCCACCAGTATCTGCTTGACTCTACCTTTATGTGTTTCTGTTCATATTATCAACCCCTATGATTGGCAGCTCAGCCAATGAATAGTACCTCCTGCATCAGATTTTCCATCTGGGCCAACCACAGTGACTGGAAGAGGAGGGGTGGGTATAGCAAAGGGTGTTTCCAGGACTCCCATGATGTCGTGCTGTCTCTGCTTATCCTTGGCAATAGCTCTCATCGTGGTCACTCTGGCTTCTCCTCCTTAATCACTTGGCTTTCCATGTGGGGACAGCATTCAAGCTCTTTTCCATGAACTCTTCAGTCCTTGAAGAACCAGAGGAAGTGGCTCATCACCAGAGCACAGAGGCCATCTAGTGCTGCTCAGCTCCAAGTCACCTAGTGCATCAGACGGAGTTAGCTCAGCAGATGTACTTTGCATATGTAGTAATGCAGTATTTGTACAATTTAGGATCCTGTCTTTTCTCATTATACAGTAATTATTTTAGATTGGAATCCCTAAATCCACTATCATAATTGAATGAATGCCAAGTCACATTAAGGCCTTTCTGTTTCCTTTAACAGATTATTACATGCTAGTACTGTAGTAGTACCTCAATTCAATTTACTTACCCTGCTTCGAGGTTTCCTTTTCTTTATAAATCGTTAAATTGAGAACAGAAATAAAAGCGGCAATGGCTTTCCCTCAAGTGATGTAGGCTTAAGGGATATTGAAACCAGTGCAGAAAAGTGTTTCTATGAGCAACCAAGCAGGGCAAGGCATATAAGGAGCAATGACCCTAGACAACGCCTATCCTTTTCAAGACTGCAGAGTCCAAGGCTCAAAGGGCAGGCAGGCGGTCTGTAGGCAGCTGCGGCTACCTGGAAACCCAGCAAGTCACCTGAGTGGTGCCAGTGCCTGAGCTGCCAAACTGCAGCGACCGATCCGCAGTCCGCAGGGGCACAACCACCACCCCCGGGGCGGAAGGACGCTCTCGACTAGAAGACCGGAGAGCCACCTGCAGTGGCCTGGAGCCAGATCCCCGCGGCAGGAACGTGCGTCCAGGTACCGCGGTTTGCCGCACCTGCCCGGCCAGCCCCGCGCCCCGGGCGGGGCTTCCCGCGTCCCCTTTAAGAGGCCGCATCACCCGCCCCTGACGTCAGGGTGTTTCTCCGCACGAGCCCGCGTCCCGCGCCGCTCCGCGCCCCCGCGCCT
>NW_006209268.1:338509-348265 GCF_000334495.1 Tupaia belangeri chinensis | reverse complement strand
GTCCCGCCTAGTGGCCCTCCTCGCCGCCCCCGCACCGCCGCGCGCCGCCGCTACAGGGAGGGGACCGCGGCTGCCTGCACCGCCGCCTTGGCGCGCAGGTGGCGGGGCGGCGCGGCGGGAGATTATGTAAAGTCGCCTCTTCCCGGGTGACCTTGCGGTGTCGGTGCGCTCGCTGTCCCGGGATGTGCTGGCACGAGCGGTTGCCCGCACTGGGGCAGGCTGCCCAGGTGCCCGTGGTCTGCTCTGCCTCCCTCCCCGTGTGGTCCCTGAGTCCCCTTCCCTCGTCGTCCTCCAGCTCCGGAGGAATGAGAGGATGGGGGCTTCCTCAGGGAAGCTCAGACATGAACTTTTCCCTGGAGAACTCGATCGTGAAACTCCTTTGAGGCCATCGGTTGACCGGTAGTCTGCGCGTCTTAAAAAATGTCCCTAGGTTTTGCTGCCTTAGCATAACCAAGTTGTTCAAGACTTAAGATTATTTTATATTTTAAAGTATTATTTTTAGTGAGGCATTTAAATTGTGAACGTGCCCATTTTTCATTATGGGGTTGATAAGCAGTGATTACAATAAAACTTACTTAATTCAGATCCTAATAGTTAAAATCTCATTGGGCCCAGTGGAAGAATTATACATAGGGCAAAAATAAGTGACTACTTATGATGTGACCTATTTCTTATGTAATGTATATCATTCCTAATTTTTAAAATTCTTCCGAAACAGGTTAAAATTTAAGGACTTTGTTGACTTACCTTTAAGTATTTTGCATACTTAGTTTAAGAATACTTATTTTTTATAGTTTGCTTGAATTAATAGGAAACTAGCCTTTCATAATTTCTCAGAAGTGGGGAAGTTTTTTTCCAAGCTGCCACAATAGCAGCCCTACTGTAAACCACAGAGAAGGTGAGGGTTGCGTTTTATGGAAAATTGGTTAAATTAGGGTGACGGACGCAGCATGAAATTAATCTCTTGCCTGGTGTTTGTATGCATGTGCGTCATCTCTTTCACCAAAGACTTGCCTTTGTAGAGTCAACTACGTCTGTCAATTTAGGAAATTAGGAAAATTAAGTGGCATTTGAGGAAAAAAGCCACTTAATATAACCCATTTTGCTTTTCTAATTGGAGCTTTGTGTGACTCTGGGCCAGAAATGTTTGTAAACCCAAGTGCATTGTTGAGGTAGTGCGGAGGACCTCTGATAACTTCGGACTTCCAGCTCTGTCAGGTTTACAGAACCAGCCTTTGTGCTGCCCATGAAATCTCTGGCAAGACTTCCTCCATGTTACTGACCTTTTTTTATTTCAGACACTGAAAACTTCTTTAAAACAGACCTGCATTTACCAACATAATATTCTTTTTTTTTTTTTTTTACTCTAATTTTGAGACTTCCTTGCAAAGAAAGCTTGGTGTCCTAAAAGGCAGTTAGTATGGGCTTTGGGGTGGGAAGGGCTAAGGTCTGAGTCCTACCTCTGCTGTCTCTGACCTTCAGATAGTTATTTAATTTCTCAATCTGTCCTTGGCTCAAATGAGGTGGTAGCCATTTCTCAGGATGACTTTTAGGATAAATGAGTTGTAGAATACACATTAAAAAGTGCTCAATACGTGATCGCTATCAACATTAAGGATACTTTCACTCATACGAAGTACCATTCCTTATACTAGTATATTCATGAGACGTGAGGACATTATTACAGTTTTGATAACTTACAGAATAATCAGCTCCATTTCTGCTAAATCCTGAAATTATATCTTAACTCCAAATTTTAGAATACAGTATTTGAATTGTGATAGGAAAGAACTTTTAACATGGTTGAGGGTTGAAGGAGGTCTGCTTGTGATGAGATAATTTGTCACACTGAATCTAGATGTAGAACACTGACTCATTTTTCTTCTTTTCACTGAAAACATCTTTCATTTTAAAGGTGAAGTAACAATCTCTTACTCATAATTTAGTGTAGCACAATCTTAGAAAACCTAAGGCAAAGGTTACGGGCCTGTGTATATATGTGTGTTTTGGAGGGTGTGTGGAGCCGTTGGTAATGTTTGCATGTGGCAAAGATATTAGGGAAATAGTCATGTCCTACTTTTGTGGCCATTTTCCCCATATGGTTCTATCTACAGTTTTCTACAACCTTTTTGCAGTCCCCTCTGATAGCCTGTGTTTATCAGTGGAAGAAGGCCCCACTTTAGGCGAACATGTCTCTTGTTTCTATGATATAGAGCTTTTTGATTATGCTACCAAGGGGAGATACTTGTATTAATAAAGCATCATACCTTTAGTGTTTGTACCACTGTTTTGGAATTTCTGATTAAAATGTGTCACAACTCTTGGCTTATGTAGAACCGATTACACTGACAGTTACAGATATTTTCAATACTTCTACTGTTTGGAAGTATTGAAATAAAATTTTGCCAAATAAAATTTAGTAGAGGAGAAGATCCTTTGCATGAAGAAAGAAAAATATATATGTATTTTTAAAATTTGTTATAGGGTGCATGTACTTTCCAGAGAGAGAGACAAAAAAAGTTTTTTTTGGAAAGAGAAGGTGAGAAAGTATTGCCCAGAGGAAATGGCCACACTGTAACCCCTTCTCCTTTAACTTTCCTTTCTGAATTTTGGGCACACATTTGAGTGTTTTTTTTTTTTTTTTTTTCCCAATTTTCAAGACACCAGGACTTCAACCATGTATTTGGCCATGTGGAACCCAGCTGCCTTAACCACGAAGCCACTGGCTGGCCCAAGAATATATTAAAATAGCAAAAATCTGATTTTTATTACTACTTGCTCGTAAAGAAATAATTTACCATGCAATTAGAATATGATACTCTTTTTATTTTTACTATAATATGTATTACCCTTGTTTTATTGAGTTTCATCATATTGAAATTTCATTTTTTCAAGAGTAATGTCAGTTTTTCTCACATGTTTTCCACTTATGTAAAAACAGCTGTCTGGTTCTAGTTAACACTGTGCGCTTAACAAAATCTATACTTTTTGTTTTTATTGCACTCTATCATACATTTGATGTGAACATATCTTGCTTTATAGTAATATGTGAAAGTCTGTTTTAGAGTAAAATCTCTTGGGTTTTTGGAAAACTCATGATGCATTTTTTGCATAGAAAAACATTGAAACATGACTTTTCCGATAACCCAGTATTAGATTATTACATTAGTTTCCTGAGCTGCTGAAGCAAAGTGCAGGTTGAGTAGCCTTTATCTGAATGCTTGGCACCAGAAGTGTTTTGGATTTTGGAATTATTTTTGGGTTTTGAGATATTTCTATATACATAGTGAAACATCTTGAGAATGAGACAAGTCTAAACAAAAATCGATGCATATAGCCTGAAGCTGATTTTATATCATGTTTTTCATAATTTTATGCATGAAACAAAATTTGTGTATAGTGTGCCATCTAGAAAGCAAATGTGTCAATATTACAGGTGAAGGGGGCTAGGAAGATCTTTTTCCTCTTGTATATACTGAATAAACTGTGTGTTGTGTGCTTGTTTTTTTTTTATTATTGTTATTTTTTTAATAGAATTGCCCACTTTTGGAACCAACAGTTGACGTTATAGCTATGTCACTGGACTCCCATGTAGTCGACTGCAGTTTGAGTCCTGGACCCGGTGGCTTAAACTCATGCCAGGTGTGTGTATGTGTGCCCAAGATCCCGAGAGGAGAATGGAGGAGAAGGGGTTGTGGTGTGGCCATCCCCCTTAGGGGGGTGATTTCTCACTTTCTGTCTCTGTCTGTCTGGCAAGTGCACGCATCCTATGTAGCAAAAACGTGAAAAAAAAAAAAAAAAGAATTGACTACTTTTTTTTTTTTTTAGATTTTTGCCATAAGGCACATATTCTTGCTAGAGAGTGATAGAGAGAGAAAAAGTGAGAAATCACCCTCTGGAGGGATGGCCATGCTGCAGTCCTTTCTCCCTCATTCTTCTCTTGGGATTTTGGGCATACACACATGCTTCCGGCATGATTTTCAAGCCACTGGGTCTAGGGTTCAAACCACAGTCGGCCATGTGGGAGTTCATTGCGTTAGCCACTATGCCACCTGCTGACCCCACGTGCCTGTGTTTTGACTGTGACCTGCCATATGACGTCAGATGTGAGATTTTTCACTCTGACGACATGTGATTGCTTAAAAATTTTGGATTTTAGAGCATTTTGGCTATTTGGATTAGGAATACCCAACTAGTACTAATGAGTGAAGGCATAAACCCCTGAAATGTATTCTCACACTGATTGAGACAGGGAAATGTGAAGTCTGAGATCAAGTTACAGTAGGGTTGTGCTCTCTAAAGGCACTAAGCAAGATCTATTCCAGACCTCTCTCCCAGCTTCTGGAATGTTAGCAGTCTTTGACACTCCTTGACCTGTAGATACATCACCTTGATGTCTGCCTTTTCATTGACTTGCATTCTCCCTGTGCGTGTATCTGTGTCCAAATTCTCCCATGTTATAAGGTCACCAGTTATATTGGATTGGAGATCCACCACTCCAATATGGCCTCATCTTAACTAATTTCATCTGTCTGTATATCCAAGTAAAGTCACATTCTGAGGTACTGGGTGTTAGGACTTTTAACATAAGAATTATTGAAAGACCCAATTCCACCCTTAAGTCATTTTTTTTTTTTTTGCATAAAAAATGTCACCCAGTAGTTTTCTTTTTCTTTATTTTTTTTAAGAGAGATTTTTGCTGTAGGAGGCATGTGCTCACCAGAGAGACAGAAACAGAGAGAGAGAGAGAGAGAGACAGAAAACAAAAAATCATCTCCCGGGAGATATGGTGGTACTGTAGTCCCTTCTCCTCCATTCTTCTCTCAGGATTTTGGACACACACACACACACACACACACACACACACACACACACATGCCCAGCATGAGTTTTAAGCTGCTGGGTCTGGGACTCAAACCATGATCAACTACATGGTATTCCAGTGATGTAACCACTATGACATCTGCTAGTCCTTCACCACAGTTGTTTTCTAAATATTGTGTTTGATTCAACATATTTAAAAGAACAATCTTTGAATTATTATACATTGGGTTTTCAGAAAAGTCATGGTGTCTTTTTCTGTGTTTTCTGTGCAAAAATACATCATGACTTTTCTGACAAGCCAATATTTAACTTTATATTGCAATGAATGAGATATATTTCTTTCTTTTTAATGTGTTCGGTTAAGATATTGCTATGATCTGGGATCGGCAGCTGGTATAATGGTTATGTTGCTGAGCTCCCAGAGCTGGCGGCTTGAAACTCATGCTGGACACATGTACGTGTATGCCCAAGATCCTGAGAGGAGACAAGAGGAGAAGGGATTGCAGCGTGGCCCTTCCTCCTGGGGGGTGATTTCTCACTTTCTCACTCTGTCTCTCTGGTGAGCATACATGCCCTATAGCAAAAATCTCTTTTTTTATAAAAAATGAAAATTCCTATGATCTGAATGTAACTTCTCCAAATTCAAGCTTTCAAACTTAATTTTTGGGACCACCAGGTGGCATCGTGGTTAAGGTGCTGGACAGTCCCACATGGCCAACCACGGTTCGAGTCCTGGACCTGGTGGCTTTTTCACTTTCCCTCTCTCTCTGTGTCTCTTTCTCTGGTCAACTGAAAATAAATGAATGAATAAATCAAATTAAATACATAATTCTTTAAAAACAAATCAAAACAACAAAATTTACTTTTCAATGTGATAGTATTAAGACGTGGGGTTGGACCAGCCCGTAGCGGCATGGTTGTTAAGGTGACTGGATCCCACAAGGCTGACTATGGCATTTGAATTCTGGACCTGGTGGTTTAATAAATATACTGGTTGAGACTAGCAGATGGCATGGTGATTAAAATACTGGATTCCCACATGGCCGACCATGGTTTGAGTCCCGGACCTGGCACCTTGCTTTCTTGCTTTCCATTTCTCTCTCTGTCTCTATCTGATCAAATTAAAAAAATAATAATAAATGGAATTAAAGAAATCTTTTTAAAAAAACAAGAAAGAAAAGAAAAATAGACTGGGCATTTGTGCATGCTTATTTAAAATCCTGAAAGGAGGGACAAATAGAGCAGAAGGGATTGCAGTATGACTATTTCCCATGGGTGCTTTCTCATTTTCTTGCTTCTCTTTATCTCTCTCCCTGCAAAGCACACATGCTTTCGGAAAATTTAAAACAAAAGAGAGGTGAGGTCTTTAGGAGCTGATTAAATAAGGAGGGTGAAGTCCTGATGAATGGGATTATTGCTCTAATAAAGAGATTGAAGGAACTGGCCCGGCCTCTTCCACCATGTGAGGATACAGCAATAAGGGACCGTCTTTGAAGTGGAGTGTGAGCCTTCCCCAGACACAAAATCTGCTGGTGTCTTAATCTGGGACTTGCCAGTTTCCAGAACTGTGAGAAACAATTTATTGTTTATAAATTATTCAGTCTAAGGTATTTTGTTGTAGTAGCAAAAACAAACTATGACAGAAATATAGACTCTGTCTTTTGATTAAAAAAATTAAATTAAAAACAGTTTATTTCTTCTGTAAGGGGTCTCTCTCCAACAAGGGCTTGATGCCATAATCCATTCCAGGTTCAGCTAGTTCCAGATCATGGGGATGTATGTGTCTGGTGTACTCAAGGGGGTCTTTGGATCTGGAACCTTTCCGTGTGGGTTAGTCTCACAGAGCTTCTTATTTTAGCACTTTACTACCTTTTGGTCCCTTTCTAATTTTTTTCCTTTTAATGATACAGCACTTACGTGTGCATGAGAGAAAGAGAGAGAGAGAGTGAGAGAGAATATCTTTATGAGGTTTTGACATGCCTGATCCCCTTTCTGCTGCCTTCTACCTCCCTTGGATCTTGTGCGTTTGTGTAGGCACCCAGGGTGTTTTCAGGCTGACCTTGGGATGTGGACGCGCTGTTGGCCATGTGACTTCTGGCCTTGCAGGGCCCTGCACTGTCGCTGTGCTACAGCAGCTGGGCCTTGATTTTTTATTTACTGTAATGATAAAACTCATTTGGGTAGGGCATGTAGTATGACACACTTTGGTTTATGCTTATTGTCATGCTCAGATTTGTCAGCTGGAAAAATGTAATTACATTGGTCTTCTATGCCTTTTAGTTTTAGCCAATTTCTTCATGTTTTCATGATGTTTAAAATCATATACATATATATATATGTGTATATATATGAGACAGAAAGTTAGAAAGTGAGACAGAAAGTGAGAAATCACCACCCCAGGGGGCATGGCCATGCTGCAGTCCCTCTCCTCCATTCTCCTCTCAGGATTTTGCGCATGCACACACATGCACCTGGCATGTATTTTAAGCCACCACGTCCAGGATCTGAACTGTGGTCAACTTCATGGGGATCCAGTGACTATTACGTTATCTGCTGGTCCCTTAAATGCTATTTTATATAGGTGCTTTGCTCTGGAGCATGCTGTATAAATCTGTTCATGCATTTGTTGATTTGGTAAGACATTAAACTTATTAAGGCATTTAATTAAATATATAATTATTTATGACTTTATCTTAGATTTTCCCATGGCTTAATTGCCTGCTCTGAGCAGTAAAATCTTGGCCGCTGTTAACATTTTGAGTATGGCTTATTTCTTGACACAGGCTTCTACATCTGTACCTCTGTCAGGTTCTTAGCCTGTGGTCTGTCTGTATTAGGCTGTAGGAGGAGTATATGTGTTCTAAAATTATGTATTACATTTTATATGTGCATTCTTTTGAGGGAGAGGTCTTTAATCTATCACCAGCTTCTTAAAAGAATTCCTAATCACTGTCCTCCCTACCTCCCCCAGTGTAAAACTACAGTATAAGAATTTGATCATGGGACCAGCTGGTGACACAGTGGTGACACAGTGCTCCATGATGCTGGACCCATATGGGCGTATTCCAGGTTTACATCCTGAGGCCTCCCTGTGAATGCCTGAAAGCACACACCTGCTTGTGATTCAGACTATTGTGGGTGGATCCTGGTGCTTGGATCATACCCTTTGTCTTTCTCATAGAAGAGATAAACAGGTGGGTCTTGAAAAATTGATCATATCATCAGGATTGGTGATTCTCTCCAACCATTCTGTTTCTGGGTTTTAGAATATCTAATCAAAGTAGGCAGACTTCTCTGAACTAATTTTAGAGACATCACATATAAAAACTCTCCAGAGGTGTCAGGACTGAATGCGAATGCTTGTGAGAGTGCCATGCTTGTATAATAGGATAACTTGATCCATTGGAAGAAAAAACTTGTTAATGAGCTTCAACGCACTGATACATTTGGCAAATGGACCTTGGGGTGTGCGAAAAGAAAGCGGCAACTGGACTGAAAATAATTTCCCTTGAGGCTAAGGTTCTTCTTTATCAAAGTTTTTGTTGTTGATGCAGTTATAGTTTTGTAAGCTCTTTTTCCTCCCACCATGATACTTTACTGTCAGGTTTCAGTTTATTCAATTGTGGTTTCAGTCTATTTGGGAAATTTTAAAGTACCTTCCATGTTAATTAGAGGTACTTTGACAGTGGCAAGACCTGGGTAGAGAAAATGGTAACACTTTTAGGGACATGTCATCAGGGGAGGAGAGGGCGAAAGCTCACAAAGAAGATTCCATTCTTCCAGGCCTCTATCAGTCCCAGGGCAATCCTAGGGCTTTCCTTAGACTAGGTGGTGTGAGGAAGTGAAAAGAGAAGGGTCAGCCCCACTGACAAGTCAGTGATAAGAATGGGGTGAGGAGGTGGAGTTGAAGAACTGCTGCAAGTTTTAAAGTGGATACCTGATGGTGCCTCCTGGGACCAATAGTCCTGAGTTTAAGACCAGCCAGACAAGACACTAGGTGGCATGAAATTAGTGGATTTCCTGACCTCCCTTTCCCCCCATGTTTTCTTTTTGTTCTTCTAATCCTCTGCACCCTTGTTTTGTGTTCTTTTATGTGATGATTGGTCAGGTGTGGCCACAAGAGGCTTAGGAACAAAGAGTTCATTTCACTCACAGGTCCTAGAGAGACAGAGTCAGGATACCAGATACCAGTGGGATCAGCTGAGCAGGTGGGGGCTGAGAGAGAGCAAGGACCATGGGCCAGTGCCTTCATTGGGGATCACGGTGCAGTACTCAGGAAAAGGTGGGAAGGGATTCATGGTTAGTAGGTCATGGTCAGGAGAAAGCAGAGGACTTAGTGGTAGCAGGCTAACCATATCCCACCTGTGCACTTGGTCACCTGGTCACCTGGGTGGAGTGCTCAAAGCTAGGCTGTGGATGTTGAGATAGCAGGAGACAAAATATGAAGATTTAAAATGTTACAATATAAATCTTCTCAGTGTTTTTTGGTTTAGATTTTCTAAACCAAAACCACTTTAGGAGCTTCATGCTTGAGTGATTTATGTGATCTGCAATGTTTGATGAAGACTAAGAAGAGAGTTATGTGAGGGCCAGCTAGTGGTGTAGTGGGTGAGGTGGCTGGATCTCACATGGCCAACTATGTGGTTCCAACTCTGGTCCTGGCAGTTTGAAAAACATGCCAGGGAATGTGTATATGAGTGTCCAAAATCTCACAAAGAGTAATGGAAGAAAAGGAATTGCAGTGTGGCCATCCCCTCTGAGGGAGGGTTGCTTTCTCACTTCTCTTTTTCTCTCCAGTAAGAGCATGCACCCTACAGCAAATTTTTATTTTTATTTTTATTTATTTATTTTTTGGAGAGATTTTCACTGTAGGGCGCGTGCGCTCGCCAGACAGAGAGAGACATAGAGACAGAAAGCGAGAAATCACTCCCC
>NW_006209268.1:273444-338397 GCF_000334495.1 Tupaia belangeri chinensis | reverse complement strand
ATCCCTTCTCCTCCATTCTCCTCTCGGGATCTTGGGCACGCATGCACACGCGCCCGGCGTGAGTTTTAAGCCACCGGGTCCGGGACACGAACCGCGGTCGACTACGTGGGAGTCCAGCGACATAGCCATTACGCTAACTGCTGGTTCCCCCAGCAAATTTTTAAAAAGGCATGAGTGTGAGACCCTGTTCAGTCTTCTCATAGAAAATTAAAATATTTTCACGTAACACTAAACCACCAGCCGATGTCTAATACTTTAGGAAAGTACTATTTATGAAGATTTTACATTGAGTACAACTTAATTCTGAATATGATATAGTTGCTCTGCCTTAATCTCCCTCCCCACTTCCCTGGACCACGTTGTATATGGTATGGATGATTATGAAGAAGCTGTTTGTAGTACTGAGAAGAACTACCCAGCTTCCAGGAGGCTTGCTTAGATGATTAGGTCTCTGAAGGCAGAATTTTCTGGCTTCTTCTGAATTATAAGAAAGAAATGAAAATATTTTTCTTGTAATTCAAACTGAACTTTCCCCACAAATCCCAATTAGAACAGTAAGAAATATCTCGATATTGAGGTAATGACGCACATAGTAGATAGCTTCTTGTATTTGCAAAGGTACAAGGGATAGTGTCCACAGCGAACACTCCTGTTTGGGGAAGGAAAGAATGAGAGTCCTGACAATTATTGTCCTAATGATGATGCCATCCTGCTGCTAGGCACGTGACATCTCCAATCTCTGTTGTAGAGGACATTCCTTGATTTTTATCCTGGTTCTGCAATCTGGGAAGAACTCTTCCTCCTTCTTATATTTGGCCAAATCTACTGAGGGTGACAGAGTGTGGCATATTTTTGTGAGCTGTGTAACTTTGTAAGTCAACTTCTTGTTTCTTTATTTCTAAAAAAAGTTAATTTATTTTTTTCTGAGAGAGAGAGAGAGAGAGACAGACTGCCATCCAGCAGAGTCTTAAGGCCTCAGTCTGCCCTCATCTTCAGCTTGCCTGGATCATGGGCACGTGCACCTGGCATGCTTGGGAGGTCCTGGGGCAAGAACCCTGGATCTTTCCCATGTAAATCCAGTTTCGTTACCACTCTGCCACCACCTGACTCCAGCTTCCTCTTTATTTTAATTTGGGGATTGTTTTACAGTCATAAGCTTTTTTTTTTTTTTTTTCTTTTTCTTTTAAGAGAGAGAAATTTTTGTGATGGCCAGAGAGACAGAAAGCGAGAAATCACCCCCCTGGGAGGATGGCCACACTGCAGTCCCCTCTCCTCCATTCTTGGGATCATGGGCACACACACACACTCGTGTACAGCTTGAGTTTCAGGCTGCCAGGTCTGGGACATGAACTGTGGTGGACTACGTGGGAGTCCAGCAGTGTAACCATTACGCCATCTGCTGGCCCCCTACGGTCATAGACGTGTAACTGCTCATGACTTACTGTTAATTTGGGCAGTAAAGTTCCTTCAAAAATTTAGGAGGCTTCTAATCTGTTTTCTTCTTGTCAGTTCCTTTTGTCAGTTACAATAAAAATTATTTTTTAGACACAATTTTCAATGAATAGTCTTGGCCTTGTTAATCTAAACTTTGCAGAGGGACCTAACACTTTGCTTTAAGCAGGAAGTATCATTGGGACTTTGTTGTTCAGAGTCCTTTATGTCCTTACTTCTTGTTTGCTTTAGGGTTCCAGGTTGACTCTGGATGAGTTTCACTATGTCTAACACATGGTTCAAGGTTGCCAAAGAGAAAGAGTATATTGGAACGAGCATGAGAGATTTTCAGGGTCCAGGCCCTGAGAATGTGGTAGGCAGAATGTGATGACCCCGTTGACTCTGACTCTTGTATACTTCCTTCCCCTTTGAGTGTGGGTACCACCTTCAGTATGAACATATGTCACTTCAAAGATTGCTACTTCATATGACAACAGGTAGATTCAGTCTAGTCTGAGTCCTTTAAAAGTAGGGCATTTTCTCTGGCTGGTGGCAGTTGGGAAAGTCAGGGAAACTGGAAATTTGATAGGACTGAACATGCTATTGTTGCACTGAAGACAGAGGGAGCCAAGTAAGAAGGGATTTAGGCAGCTAAAGGAGCAGAAAACACTCTCAGATGGCAGCCAGTAAGAAGAGTAGGGACCTTAGGTCCACAGCCTTAAGGAACTAACTGGATTATGCCAACAACCAAAGTCCAGGCCCCAGAACCTCCAGACAGGAGCCCAGTCCAGCCAACACCTAGATGGTGGCCTTATGACACTCTGAACAGAGAACCCATCTGAGCTGGCCCAGATTTCTGATTTGTAGGACTGTGAGCTAATAAATGGGTATTGTTCTAAGCTGCCCAGTTTGTGGTGATTCGTTACACAACAGCAGAAACCCAATAGAAGGAACAATCACTTTTGTTTATGGTTAGTTGGCGGAGGAAACAGACAACACGGCCACACCAGGGTATACCTAGGTGCAAGGGAAAAAGGAAAGTGTATTCTGTCAGTGCGTACCGAGTGTTTAGGTTAAAAAGCTAGAAGGTTTTGCCATCACTTGTTTCTATAACATATTAGTTTACATGTGTATTAATAAGTATCTCTATGTATTTACCCGTATATACATGCACAATGTAAGCACGTACATATATATGCAACGTAAAAGTCTGGTTTGCTAAATCAGTCTTATTACATAAGATTCAATGTTCCATATGTCTTTTTCAATACATTTTGTATTTCACAGGTTTTTTTGCCCTACAATTCCTAGGCTTTTTGATATTGAGGTATTTTTCTTTGCTGAAACACAAGTTCTGTGGTTCTTGGTCCACTTTCAGCAGTGGCATTGTTAAGTATTTTCTGAGCAGCCTCTTAGCTTGGTGGGCCAGTGGTACAATGACAGCTTCATTTACCTGGGAATGGAGAGAGTGTACAGTTGTGAAGTTTTCAAATTATTCATTTCCAGCAGTGACCCAGAGATTTTGTTTGCTTGTTTTTGCCATAGAGTGCATGCACTTGCCAGAGAGAAAGAGAAAGAAAGATAGTGAGAGTGAAAGTGAGTAGTTGTCCATAACTTTCTGTGTCTCATTCTGGTCTCATTTCCTCTTTTAATATATCCACCAGACTTCAGTCATGGGGTTCTGCACTAATGACATTATTCCACCCAGTGGCTCCACCCTGGGACATTATGAAGGAATTAAGTTTTACTTAAGACCTTTACAATACAATCAAGTCTCAACATAAATTTCTGGGGGACAGTCCATATTTTGGCACCATGGCCATGGCAGATGGAATAGCAGTGCTGAGGTGAAACAATTCAGGCACCAAAGCACAGGATTTCTATAACTGGCCTGATGACTCCTCTAATGAAATGGGTAATCCACTAGCTGTTCAGCAGTATTTTCACTGCTCCAATACTGACAATTTTTTTTTTTGGAGAGGTTTTTGCTATAGGGCACATGTGCTCACCAGAAAGACACAGAGAGACGGAGAGAGAGAAAGTGAGAAATCACCGCCCCCACCCCCGGAGGTGTAAGTGGCCACTTACCCTTGGGATTCTGGGCATGCACACACACATGCCTGGTGTGATAAGCCTCCAGGTCCAGGACTTGAACCGTGGTTGGTCATATAGGAGTCCAGTGCCTTAACCACCACACCACCAGCTGGCCCTGAACCAGGGATTTTTACCAGTGAGAGTAGAGTAGTTGGCTGTTTACCCTACATCAGTTTTGGTGCTTATGGAAGTCTAATGCCAGGACATCAGATGCGCCATGGTAATTTGAAGTTGTTCATTAAGCCGTTCTTGAGGATTGCATACTTGGTAGCATACTTGAACTGTGTCGTATGAATAGCACCAGTGACTATGATAGTGGGCCTTGTGGCATGTGGGGCATTAACCCCGTGCTCTTTGACATGATTCATGGATCCATAATCCTGAGTGGTTTTCTGGGTTGTAGTCAGTGGATGTGCCAGGCATAATTTGGAAAGAACAGTAATCTCATATTCTCAGATGTCCTGAAAGCTGTCCGTTGAGCAGCTTGACTAGGGAGAAGAGAGTCAGGCACAGTTCTGTATCTGAGTGATAAGTATCCTGAGGTCTTGTGGAACTGAGCCCTCAACCTGTGGGACATCTAGGTAGATATTGTTAGAATTAAATTAGTTCATAGGACTCCCAGCTACTGTCTGCTGGAAGATCATCTGCAGAATTGATTGCTGGTGGGGAGAAATACCCATCTGTTTTGGTGGCCAGAGGTCACAAAGGTATTCAGCGTGGCTGTTGTGAGAGTATACTAGGAGAAACTGAGTTGTTTTTTTTTTTCCTTCATCATTGCAAGGAAGCAGGTCTGCACCAACTCCATTGTTCAAAAGGTGCCCCTTCCCACAATTTGGCTATGTAAGTGGTTGGCCATTTTCTGACCAAGGGAGTTTCATTCCCATGATAGCTAGGGGATTTGATTATATTTCATAAGAAGGAAGGTCATTTGTTTGGAGCAGTACTGAGTCATCTGTTCAGGCCTGATGTTTGGAAGGGAGGTACAGGCGTGCGCCAACAGAAGCTCTTGAAATAATGTAGAATAATAGGGCAAGATCATCCGTCATCAGACTGGGTAGAACACAGCCAATAGAAGCCCAGGATTAGAAGATCATAGATGTCAGATCTCCTCCTCGTTTGCCCATTCTGAGTACCCATGAGACCTCAGGCAAGGCACTTGATGTCTACTCCTTCGTCTTTTCCCCTTCCCTCCAACTTCTTTGTTCCACAACTGAGATACTGTGGTCTTGGGCATGATTTTAAGTTCTGACATTTTATACTTCTTCTGACATTTTGTATTCCTCTCTTAGATTCACTATCTAAGTGTAGATAACTAATTACACTTCGATTCGTTACATTACACTGCAGTGATCGTTCTGAAGAGCACGTCTAATATGGCTCTCTGTTTAAAACTCTTCAGTGGCTGCTTAAGCATCCTAGCATAAAACCCTGTAAGTCCAGCGAAGGAGTTTGGATTATGATCTGGCCCTGTTCACCAGTCCAGTCTCAGCACTTCAACACCTTGCCATTGTGCCATGCAAAAGGGCCTGCCTTTCAGCCATGCTTTCCCCTTTGAGGAATTCTCCCAGCTTCCCCACTTTAGTTTTCACTAATCACTACTCCTCTTTAAGTTCTCAGCTTGATATTTCCTCAGGGAAATTTACCTTTTCCTTATTTGGTGTGGGTTAAATGCCTTGCCATGTGCAAGTACTGACCGTAAGAGTAGTAATTGACCACTGTACCGAAAGTACCCATTTCTCTGTTGATGTTCTCCAGAGTGGATATATAAAAAAAGGATCCTCCTGTCTTTCTATACTTATACTGTGTCCCCAATGCCTCCATCAGTGGGCATTTAATTGATGTTTGATTAATGCATGTTTTTTCCTTTTTTTTCCTATTTATATACTTTCAAAAGGGAGTGTCCTTTGCATATATATTTTGATTTATTTCTACTTAAAAATACATCACTTTTTTTTTAATTGCCAGTTGGTGTTTGTGCTCACTAGAGAGACAGAGCAAAAGAGAGATAGAGAGGGGAGGGGGGAGAAAGCACCCCCCCCCAAAGGGGAGTGGTCACTCTGCAATCCTTTTCTTCCATTTCTCCATCATGTGTGTATTTTGGGCATGTACACACACTAGGGTTGAGATTTGAACCCAGCCATTTGGGGTCTGGCTTCCCCCCAACCACCAAGCCATGGGGCTGGCTCAGTAAGATCATTTTTAAAATGAACATTTATTTATTTGTTTTTTATTATGTATGTATGTATGTATTTATTTTTGGAGAGGTTTTTGCTACAGGGTGCGTGCACTTGCCAGAGAGACAAGAGAGAGACAGAGAGACAGCAAGAAATCACCCCCAAGGGGAGTTGGTCATGCCGCAATCCCTCCTCCTTCATTCTCCTCTCGGGATCTTGGTTACACATGCACATGCGCTTGGAGTGAGTTTAAGCTACTGGGTCCAGGACTTGAACCGGGGTGGACTACATGGGAATTCAGTTACATAGCCATTACACTAACTGCTGGTCCCAAAATGGACATTTAAACAATGATCATACCTGGTTATGGGTTTATGGGTGAGCAGTTTGTGTTTATACACTTTTTTAAAAAATTATTTTTGGCAATTAGATCTACTACTGTTTTTCTTCCCCACTCTGGCATCTTATCTCTGTCATCTTACTTCTTATCCCCATCTCCACTCACCTAGGGTACTTTGAAAATAAGGAACAGAAGAATGTTAGGAGCAATCACGGGGTTGGGAGAAAACTCAGTTTCTAGCCAAGCTCTAGAAGTGTGAGTTTGCTACATTAGGGATTTAGTTAACACTGTTGGAACACCTGCCTCGCTCTCTGGAAAGCGTTGAATTCAGTTTTACCGCTTGGGTTTCTTCGGAGTGCTTGGCTGCTTCTCTCTGTTTCTCCAAGAAATGTGGAAACATCGTAAGTCAGAAACTGCTAATGATCTTTGCTGCCATTTCTTTTCATTGAAGATTTTTCTTTCCTCCAAATCCCTAGTCTTATCCCTGGGAAAGACAGTGTTATGGATTGACTATTTTTCACAAAAGGAAGGAGAGGAGCTAAGACACGTATAGGGTAGAGGAGTGCTTCTGTTCTCAGTTATTACCGAGGTGGTGTGAGCTGCAAGGCCTCTCTCTTTAGCCCTTAATCCAGGAGTCTCCTGAGCGTCTTCGCTTCATAGCTTCTAAGCAGTTGGTCTATAGGCGATGCCATCCTAGCAAAGGAGAGTGAAGTGGAGACCCCCTAAGAAGATAGGGGATATTCCCAGTGATTCCCTTTGTGTGTGTGTGTGTGTGTGTGTGTGTGTGTGTGCGCTTTTTTAAAAAAAATAATTTGTGGAGGGTGCACACGCACGTGAGAGAGAGAGAGAGAGAAAGAGAGAGAGAGAGAGAACTCTCCAGTGGGTGTGGTCCTGTCTTTCTCCATCCTATTGGGGCATGCACACACATGCAGCCAGGTACAGTCTCTGGGGTTATGATTAAAACTGCTGTTGGCCATGTGTGATGTGGCTCATTTCACCATTGGGCTATGGGTTCAAGCCTCCAGTGACCCCCCTTGAACCTTCAATACAGAATATTGATAATAACTTCTTATGGGCTTCTATTTTGAGAAGAGAAAACATAAAGTTCAGGAAACCATGAGTGAAAAAATAATAATCCCTTCACCTCATCCCTCAAAAAATAGAGCAGAATTACTCCCATGAGTAATTTTTCATTACAGCCTCAGTTATGAATGGACAGGCCACTTTCACATTCCTCCCAGAGAGGACACATCTGGCAAGATCAACCAGAGCGCCGAGGGTGGCTGCTTGTGAGGCACAAGTGTGCCTTTATGGGTGGCTTGGCTTCCTCCAGGGTCTGGCACTCTTTAATGGCGTCAGTGAAAAGTGCTTCGAGCTCTGAGACAAATAATCTGTGAAGCCATCTCTGGAGTAAAGCTTGCTTTTCCAGGCTCTACAGAATCTCTTCAAATTTCTGGAGTCAGTGTTAAATAAGTTGAGAAACAGAGTAGAAGACATTGCCTCAAGAAATTTGCTTTTTCAGATAGTAATATGTTGGAAGCATATTCTAAACAGACACTTTTATTTGCTACAAAACTTCAGGTGTTGTTTCTTTTAGTGTTTTTAGAGTCTAGCATTTAAAAATAATCACTACTTAAGTGTCATGTTTGAATGAATGTAAGTTTAACATAGTGGAACTTTGTTACCTGGATGTTTGGTACCATGTGCTTCTCAGGTGGTTCTCTTAAAGTGGAAGGGGAGGCGGTCGGCAGGTGGTGTGGTGGCTAAAGGCATTGAACTCCCACATGGTTGACTGGTTCAAGTTCCAGACCTGGCGACTTGCTTTCTCACTTTCCCTCCCTCTCTCTCCCTCTCACTCTGTCCCTCTCTAGTCAAATTTAAATAAATAAAATAAAGTTAAATAAAATAATTATTAAAAAAAAAAGAGTGAAAGGGGTTTTGCAGATTGCTTCTCCTCATTTAATCACTGTGGAAGGTGAAGTCTGAGATAATCTGTTCATTTTGAAAGTTTTTCTTAGCAGGTTATTGAAGCTTTAATAAGCTGTTTCATAAATTATTTTGATTGAATAACTCTCCTTCTGCAAGAAAGTGTTAATGGTATCATTATTTTAGTCTTCCCTGCTCCTGAGTAGACACTCATAATCATAAAATCTTTCTTGATTTGTGATCTACACTTGGACTGGAAAAGAAGTGTGCGATTCTGTTTCTGTGGGATCAATTACTTCAGTTTTTCTTATGTTACTGTTTTACAGATGCTTTGCCTTTTGTTGAATGCTTCATGTAGTGAGGGCTCTGAGCCCAGCTGGGTGTCTCTGCAAGTAGCTTAAAACGATGCATGTTGATGCAGTGGTTCCCAAACTGGACTGTGTGGCATGCTTAGCTCCTGTGCTTGGAAGTCTGAAGATGGGGCGCAAATGTTAACCAAACACTCCTGCACCTCCACTGTAGGGACTGTTTCCCAACGGATCATCTAGTAACAGATAGAATATGGGAATGGTGTGCACTGGGGCTCAGTTAATTCAGAAAGTACTGGTTTAAACAAATATATTATTGATATATATTATATAGCTATTTCATAAATTATTGAATAATTCTTCTGTAAGAAAGATTTTTAATTATAATCATATATATAAAATATATTATATATATGCAATATATATGTATTGCAATCTATATGGCATATATATAGTGTGTGTGTATATATATATACACACACACACACACATATAAAATTACCTGTGCACCAGATGATGAATAGTGTTCTTTTGTAGAAGTTCTTAAAAATTGGTTTTAATATGTTTCTTTAAGTAGGGGCATTATTACCTATATTTTGAAACAGTATTGGGACCAGCAGTTAGCGTAATGGCTATGTTGCTGGACTCCCATGTAGTCGACCGCGGTTCACATCTCGGACCCGGTGGCTTAAAACTCACACCAGGTGCGTGTGCGTGCGTGCCCAAGATCCCGAGAGGAGAATGGAGGAGAAGGGATTGTGGCGTGGCCATCCCCCCTGGGGGGTGATTTCTTACTTTCTCTCTCTCTGTCTCTGTCTGGCAAGCGCACGTGCCCTATAGCAAAAAAAACAAACAAACAAAAAAAAAAAACCCAGTATTAGGGACTTTTGAATATCTCCACCCCCATCTTGCCAAATAAGAATTCTTTATTTATTGGGTTGTTGGAAAAGTCATGACCTGTTTTTCTGTGCAACAATGTGTCATGACTTTTACAGTGACACAGTAATATGTCAGCTATTTAGACCTTATGTCATGATTTGCCTCTTTAAGAAGTAACTACCAAGATACAGACTTCTCTAAGGTTCATCTTAACTGGAAACATAATACCTTTTCTTTGTTGAGGAATGTCGCATGATGCCTTAACGTTTGATAGGGCGCATGTGCTTACTTCACTGCCACAACACCTATCTAGGGGAAGGCATATTTTTTCTTTCTCTCTTTTTTTTTTGTAGAGGTTTTTGCTATAGGGCGCGTGCGCTCGCCAGACAGACAGAGAGAGACAGAGATAGAAAGCGAGAAATCACCCCCCAGGGGGGATGGCCACACTGCAATCTCTTCTCCTCCATTCTCCTCTCGGGATTTTGGGCATGCATGCGCAGGCGCCCGGCATGAGTTTAAGCCACCAGGTCTGGGACTTGAACCGTGGTCGACTACATGGGAGTCCAGCAACATAGCCATTACGTTAACTGCTGGTCCCGGGAAAGGCATATTGATACTAAACCATTAACGTATGAGAAGACGGGGGCTGATTGTCTTGTGCAAACTTTCTGCAAGGATTATGGAATTGTGGGAGTCTGGAAACTCCTTGAGCATTTTTCTTTCACAGCTGCAGTCTTTTCGGGGATCACCCATGACCAGTGTTGCCCGATGTACTCATGGCGGCTCTGAGGGACAGGAACAGGGAGGAGCAACACAAGAGCATTATGAGGATGGTGGACGATGCCCTCAAATGCTGCAAGTGGCAAGGGCTGAAGGTTTCCTTCTGCCTAAAAAGTCATTCACAGTTACAGAAACTCATACTCTATTCACATCGGAAAGAACTTCAAAATGTATAGTAGTGGGTTCTTTAGGAATGTTAGGAGGATACTATGTAAGGATACAGAGATTTCTTCCTCCCTGTGCCATTGTGGGAAAGAACCTTTACAATACATTGTTTACTTACTATTCATTTTTTTAAAGTAATGAAGTGCGGCAGTGCTGTTGAGTTGTGAATATGGCAGTGCAAAGGCTTTTAGCCACTATGCTTTGTGCTTGATTGAATATTATTGTACATTGTCATAATACACAGGCGTTGTCTTTTCTTTTTTTTTTTTTTAAGGTTTTGTGCCACAGGGCACATGTACCTCCTGGGGAGACAGAGAGACAGTGAGAGGGACAGTGAGAAATCATCCCCACCACACACACTCTCTCCTGTCTGCAGAGTTGGCCATGCCACAATTTCTTCTTCTCCATTCTTCTCCTGGAATTTTGGGCACACCACACACTTGCCTGGCATGATTTTCAAGCCGCCAGGTCTGAGATTCGACCCATAGTCAGCCTTGTGGGAGTCTAGTGCCCTAACCATCATGCCACCTACTGGCCCCTGGAGCTGTCTTTTTATGTTAGTAATTAACGTCCCTTGGGTGAGTGAAGTTTTTCAGAATTGGAACTATTCTTTGGAGAGTAGACTTTATTCCAGGTTACACTCCAGTTTTACTTTATAGGTTACCTGATTACAGTGACTTGCCTGAGTTCTTGCCTGAGTACAGACACTGTACTCAGACATCGGGTTTGTGGGCAAGCACACGCCTGGCATACTCAGGGAAGTTTCTGGGCTCAAACTGAGCACATTCCCGTGTGGGATTGCCTCACAGAGAATTGCGCTTCATAATTGTACCACTGTTTAGCCCCAGTTTTTTTTTTGTAGAGGTTTTTGCTATAGGGCGCGTGCGCTCGCCAGACAGACAGAGAGAGACAGAGATAGAAAGCGAGAAATCACCCCCCAGGGGGGATGGCCACACTGCAATCTCTTCTCCTCCATTCTCCTCTCGGGATTTTGGGCATGCATGCACAGGCGCCTGACATGAGTTTAAGCCACCAGGTCTGGGACTTGAACCGTGGTCGACTACATGGGAGTCCAGCAACATAGCCATTACGTTAACTGCTGGTCCCGGGAAAGGCATATTGATACTAAACCATTAACGTATGAGAAGACGGGGGCTGATTGTCTTGTGCAAACTTTCTGCAAGGATTATGGAATTGTGGGAGTCTGGAAACTCCTTGAGCATTTTTCTTTCACAGCTGCAGTCTTTTCGGGGATCACCCATGACCAGTGTTGCCCGATGTACTCATGGCGGCTCTGAGGGACAGGAACAGGGAGGAGCAACACAAGAGCATTATGAGGATGGTGGACGATGCCCTCAAATGCTGCAAGTGGCAAGGGCTGAAGGTTTCCTTCTGCCTAAAAAGTCATTCACAGTTACAGAAACTCATACTCTATTCACATCGGAAAGAACTTCAAAATGTATAGTAGTGGGTTCTTTAGGAATGTTAGGAGGATACTATGTAAGGATACAGAGATTTCTTCCTCCCTGTGCCATTGTGGGAAAGAACCTTTACAATACATTGTTTACTTACTATTCATTTTTTTAAAGTAATGAAGTGCGGCAGTGCTGTTGAGTTGTGAATATGGCAGTGCAAAGGCTTTTAGCCACTATGCTTTGTGCTTGATTGAATATTATTGTACATTGTCATAATACACAGGCGTTGTCTTTTCTTTTTTTTTTTTTTAAGGTTTTGTGCCACAGGGCACATGTACCTCCTGGGGAGACAGAGAGACAGTGAGAGGGACAGTGAGAAATCATCCCCACCACACACACTCTCTCCTGTCTGCAGAGTTGGCCATGCCACAATTTCTTCTTCTCCATTCTTCTCCTGGAATTTTGGGCACACCACACACTTGCCTGGCATGATTTTCAAGCCGCCAGGTCTGAGATTCGACCCATAGTCAGCCTTGTGGGAGTCTAGTGCCCTAACCATCATGCCACCTACTGGCCCCTGGAGCTGTCTTTTTATGTTAGTAATTAACGTCCCTTGGGTGAGTGAAGTTTTTCAGAATTGGAACTATTCTTTGGAGAGTAGACTTTATTCCAGGTTACACTCCAGTTTTACTTTATAGGTTACCTGATTACAGTGACTTGCCTGAGTTCTTGCCTGAGTACAGACACTGTACTCAGACATCGGGTTTGTGGGCAAGCACACGCCTGGCATACTCAGGGAAGTTTCTGGGCTCAAACTGAGCACATTCCCGTGTGGGATTGCCTCACAGAGAATTGCGCTTCATAATTGTACCACTGTTTAGCCCCAGAATTTCCTCTTCTAATGCCAGAGCTATCCCTGTGAAATATTGGCTCTTGTGCTATGTTAGTTTGCAGTGCTGTGGAAGTGCCTTGAACAGACCACTGCTCTCCACCCCCTGCAGCCTATCACCATCTCTCAAGCCCCTCCATCTCCATTGCTTCCCAACTGGTTTCCCAGAATTTACTCCTGCCCTCCTGTAGGTTCACAGCTCAGCCAAACCATAGCTATTGTCACCACTTTAGTGCTTATCGCCTTCTAGTGGCTTTGGGTTGCAAAGACCAGAATCCTGAACAGTGAACTGCAAGGGCCTGTCGATCTAACCTTTACCTCTCTACCCTGATTTAGTGCTGTGATCATCATCTGTCTTATCAACATTAGGCATTAAATCAATGACCTGCCAGGTTCTGTGCTAAGCTCTGGGTATAGAGAGGTAAATGAAATATTCATTCCCTGGCCTTGTGGAATTGGCAGTGCAGTGTAGGAGATAGACAGACCAGCAATCATGGAAATATGTAATTAGAATTTGTCACAAATTCAACAGAAAAATACTAGGGTATTTTCATATGGAGGTCATACCTGTCATTATGTTGTGGAGAGAGACGACAATCTTTTTCAGTATGAATAAAGGTTAAGCGTTCTTTATCAGGTACAGCTGGTACCTGAAGTTTTTACAAGCTGAGATAATTCCAAATGTGAGCAGAACACTGCTATTTGCACAGAAAAGGAAAAAAAGAGCAGATGATGGTTTCATAGACGCTATCACTTTTATTCAGAGAAGATAGTCTTGAGGATAAAGAACTACTTCTTGTGTCTTCTAAGGTCTTAGAGTGTCTCCATTGGGAATGATTTTCATTGAATGGGTAAGTCGTATGATCTGATTTACAACATCATGTTTCTTACCAAACACCTTATCTCTAGCTGTCTGAGTAGGTGGTCAGGGGGTGTCTTCCTGAGGATGTAACTTTACACTAAGAAATTGAGGGTGAGAAGCCAGCTTTTGTGGAGTTGCTGGCCACGAGGGCAGCATGCAAGAACAAGTAGATGGGGGCTCTGCAGTTGTACCCCTGTGGCAAGACTGAGGCCACCTCCTACTTGCCTATGCTGACACCCTGGGTCTAGTTCATTCACTCTTACTCCTCCTTTAGCCTTTAATCAAGATGTTACTTCTTGGAATTCCCTTCTCTGATCTCTTCTATTGGGTCAGATTCCTTTATTACACTGGCTGTGGTTTGTGATCGTGGCCTTTTTACATGTCTGTTTCCTTCCTTCGTCTCCATATTCCTGAAGGCAGAGATCAAGCATCTGCCTATGTTGGGGATGTTGATAAGGATAGGTAACATGTGTAGTACTTACTATTTAGAATGACCCCCTGGAGTAGGAACCGTTATGCCCTCTTCACTGATGGGAAACTAAGGCACAGAGAGATTAAGTGCCTCATATAACACAGGCATTTGTTAATGGTGGGGGCAGAATTTGACACTGGATGTTGCATAGATGTCAAGTGAATCATTTAATAAATTCTTCAGTCAATGGAACAAAAATGAAAGTTGAGGAATAAGTAGTACAAGTATATTGTGATTTGGTTTATGATAAAGGTGAAGACAATGGATTACTTAGTAAATGATCTAGACAGCTATCCATCTGAGAAATAAACTGGATCCTTTTATGACATCTTATAGTAGAAAAAATTCTAGCCAGTTGGAAACACATGAAAGTAAAGGAGTGGAAAAGGAAATTGGGGAAATATTTCTGAACATGATGACTGATAAAGTGCAGAGAATAAAGTTGGGTGATTTTTGCTACATAAAACCAAGGAACTGCTGACTAGCAAAAGTTTGCTAAAGTTAGTTGAAATGACTAATGGGATTAGGATTGGTAGCAAACAACTATTGGGTCCTTGGGAAAGTCATGGCGTAGTTTTCTGCTTTTCTATGCAAAATGCATTATGACTTTCCCGACAACCCAGTAAAATAGAAAATTCACAAAAACCTAGCCTTGACAAGAGTAAAGGTGGGGGGGGGGGTCAAGGGTGCTCTGTGTCCTGTAGATCTCCTTTTTTGGAGCCAGTTGGGCAGTATGTGTCATCACGTGGATTACCTTCTTCAGGGGACTTCTTGGAATTTATCACAAGTAGGATATTTGGAGATGTGTACAGAGATAGATACGTATGTGTGTTCAAAATTCATCGCTGTGTTATTGTAGTGAAACGTTGGTACAGTCCCTCAATAGAGTCTGTGAGGCCATTAAAATTGTTGTAATCTATACTCACGTGGAACCCTTTTCTTGATATCCTAGGGGCAAGGACAGATTCTAGAAAGGTATTACGACGTGAACACATATGTAAAACTGGGGCTACCTGTGTCTATATGTGTGCATGGATAATGGTTTGTAATAAAACCTATAGTTATTAGTAATTATCCCTAGATGTGGGCTTTTGAGTTTTGTTTTTCTTAGTTGTTTATTTTTGATGTTGCTAATACTGATAAATACAAACAGGCCCAGCTGTGGTAGTGTGCTGTTAAGATACTGTGCTCTGCAGCTGGGATCTCATGGAAAGCCCGATTCAATTACTGGTCCACCGTAAAGTCTCGGTATGCTGGTGCATACCTATAATCCCAGCGATTTAGGAGGCTGAGGCAGGCGGATTGGTGAACTGGAGGATGGCCCGTAAACATAGTGTGATTCTGTCTTAAAAAGAGCCAAGTGAGCTTCCCAGCTGGGAGACTGAGGCAAGAGGTTTGGGACAACTGCAGACCCTATCTTAAAACAAACAAACATATATTTTTTGATAATAAGAAAACTATTTGGGAAATAAGAATAAATATCTAAGGCTATGTATCTAATTTTTTTTTTTATAATCTCAACAGTCATCTTGCATACAAAATTCAAAATTAAGATGTTTAGTTATCCTTTTGTAAATATTCAAATTTTATAACACTTATTTTGGTCTCATATATATACTTTTCCCACTTTTGGCCTCATGGGCCACTGTGTTAGGGAAGTTTGAAATATTCAGGGCACTGAACAGATGTTTCAACTCAGAGAAAATGTGGGGTTTTCTTTGAGCATTTTCATTAAAATTGCATGAATGCTGGAGTTTGTTCCGCAGCACAAAAGCCTTCCTTGATGAACTGGATCAATGTTTAATAGAAACACAGTCTGTTAAGCATCACTGTTCATAAATTCTTTTGTTGTTAATTACATGTCCTATGTTCTTTAGCCTTAAAAGAGAGTAACTAACTAAGACAAAGGAGGAAAAAACCCACAATGTCAAAGATAGGAGTATAGTGTTGCAGGGAGGATTTGAAATAACCCACCTCCACACCGCCTCCCTCAAAGAGAGTATTAAACAGCACAGCTGGCTCAGATTCTGATCTTTTTTCTGTGAGATCTTCAGAGAACAGATTAATAAAGCATTAATTATGGAGCTGCTCTACACACAGTGAAGACAGGGATGATCTAGCTGCATAATTTTGCTAATGATATATCTGTGGAATGCTTTTTCTGTCCTATTGTAAGGTATCTGTTTGCTCTTTAGTTACTAGGAGTATGCTGATTTCAGAACTACAAACAGCATTTAATACTCAGTATGCTCTGAGTCAATGAATATATACCACTACCTTGGATTTTGTGAAGATGGACTTTAAAGATTCATTTCATGACAGTCCAGACTGTGGGATTTAAAAAATAAACAAACAACAAGGAAACTCATTGCCCATCATTGTAGTAGAGAGATCATTGGAAGACAGAGTAGAGAGAAGAAAGAGAAATGAATAAATTAATAAATTAAGTCGATGAACAATGCTGTGTGAATTTCATTTAGGGTTTGGGATATGGCATTGACTGAATTGGAGCCACAGTAGGTAATGGATCTCTCTCGATTTTTTTCCGGTGATTTTCTTTTTCATTAGTTTAGCGATACCCATTGTGGTTTTCCCCTTCACTAGATGTGCCCCTCAACTTCTTACCTTTGTGTCTGTGTACACTCTGTGCTGCTCTTTGGGTGGCCCATGTGTGTTGGTGTGTCTGCAGCTTCTGCAGGCCATAGTGCAGGGCCTCTTGGGCTGGGGATGCCTGTCTTGCACATTCATGATCCTTTTGTTATTGAAGCTATGTTGTTATAAATTAACTCTATTCTTGAACTGGAACCAACTCTTCTCCAAAAGACAAAGCAAACTGTGTCAAGTGTGGAAAATTAACACAGAACTTAATGTTCAGAGAATATTTTTAGACTTAGAAGCAGTGTGTTGCTTTCCATGAAATAGTGTGTGTAATTAATGACTCACATTTTCCTTTTTTTTGATGTTTTTTATTTTTATTTTTAATTAATTTTGATATATTTTTAGAGAGAGATTTTTACTATAGGGCATGTGCACTCACCAGAGAGACAGACAGCAAGAAATCATCCCCAAGGGGGTTGGCCATGCTACAATTCCTTCTCCTCCATTCTTCTCTTGAGATTTTGGGTATGCATGCACACATGGCTGACTTGTTTCAGCTTCTGGGTTCAGGACTCAAATTGTGGTAGGATGTTCTTGGCATCCCACCACCCTTTACATAGGAAGAGAGGAATGAAAACAGAAATGGTCTCAGTGTATGGAACCATAACTTGAAATGGGGATGCTAGGCTCCTTTGTGATATATATATCTTTTAAGTTGTTTGCAGTAACCTTTGGATCTGCCTCTGTGCACTATTTAAACAAGCAAGGCCTACTCTGATTCTCTCCTGCCTGACACTTGGCTGTTTTACAGACTGATCGGGTACACTCCATCTAGTAGATCTGGCCCTGTGCCTGATTGTCCTGTCTCCCCCAAGGATGCTGCATCACATGTAGGGACATTTTTATTTATTTATTTTTGCCTTAGCCTGTTTACCTCAAAAACCTGTCAGTTTAATTGTTACTGTGTGAGCTTTTCTGTTTTACTTAGAAAATCAGTGTTAGATCACAGTCGAAGTCAGTACCTTTTATTTTATTTCTTTTTTGCCATGGTGCACATGTACTTGCTGGAGAGGGACAGAGAGACATAGAGAGAAAGTGAGAAATCACTGTCCAGGGTGTTGGCTATGTCACAATCCCTTCTCCATTCTTCTCTTGGGATTCTGGGCATGCATATACATATGTCTGGCAAGATTTTCAAGCCACTGGGTCCAAGACTTGAACCGTGGTCAGTCATATGGGAGTCCAGACAGACAGCAAGAAATCATCCCCAAGGGGGTTGGCCATGCTACAATTCCTTCTCCTCCATTCTTCTCTTGAGATTTTGGGTATGCATGCACACATGGCTGACTTGTTTCAGCTTCTGGGTTCAGGACTCAAATTGTGGTAGGATGTTCTTGGCATCCCACCACCCTTTACATAGGAAGAGAGGAATGAAAACAGAAATGGTCTCAGTGTATGGAACCATAACTTGAAATGGGGATGCTAGGCTCCTTTGTGATATATATATCTTTTAAGTTGTTTGCAGTAACCTTTGGATCTGCCTCTGTGCACTATTTAAACAAGCAAGGCCTACTCTGATTCTCTCCTGCCTGACACTTGGCTGTTTTACAGACTGATCGGGTACACTCCATCTAGTAGATCTGGCCCTGTGCCTGATTGTCCTGTCTCCCCCAAGGATGCTGCATCACATGTAGGGACATTTTTATTTATTTATTTTTGCCTTAGCCTGTTTACCTCAAAAACCTGTCAGTTTAATTGTTACTGTGTGAGCTTTTCTGTTTTACTTAGAAAATCAGTGTTAGATCACAGTCGAAGTCAGTACCTTTTATTTTATTTCTTTTTTGCCATGGTGCACATGTACTTGCTGGAGAGGGACAGAGAGACATAGAGAGAAAGTGAGAAATCACTGTCCAGGGTGTTGGCTATGTCACAATCCCTTCTCCATTCTTCTCTTGGGATTCTGGGCATGCATATACATATGTCTGGCAAGATTTTCAAGCCACTGGGTCCAAGACTTGAACCGTGGTCAGTCATATGGGAGTCCAGTGCCCTAACCACCATACCATCTGCTGGCCTTGTGTACCTTTACATGGCTAGGTTATGATTAAACATAGAGAACCATCTCTGATTTTGTATATGTTAGCTAGAACAGTTTTATAAGACTTTTGCATTTCTCTTTCCAAATGTTTTGTAGCATGATCCAATGCCAGAGGCCCCTAGACACGTTACCCCCTGAATCTCATCTTCAGGACTTCAGCAAAAATCTCCTGTCTGTAGGAGATGAGTGGGTCTGATCAATGTCAAAATAGATCATGTTTTCTGGGTGATAATTGACACCTCATATGGGGAGTGGCACTGTCCCATATAGACCTAGAGGTATAAAAATAACCTAAATATTGCTAACCTGTGAAAGAAGGGTTATAACAAATACTAACAAGATAGTTGATTGTCAGATTTTCCTTGTTATTCTTCCACTTTTAGAGAAAATGGGAAGGAAAAAGGTAGCATCTGTACCTAAAGGGAAACCTTTTTTTGATGTAAGAGTATCAAAGGGCTTTGGGCCAGCCAGTGGCATGGTTGTTAAGGCAGCCAGAAAAATGTGCAGAGCATGTGTGCGTGCGCATGCCCAAAATCCTGAGAAGGGAGGGGAGGAGAAGGGATTGCCATGTGGCCATCACCCCTCAGGGAGTGATTTCTCATCTCCCACTCTACCCTGCCTGTCCCTAGCAAGTGGAAAACTGAGAGAGAGAGAGAGAGAGAAAGAGAGAGAGAGAGAGGGAGGGAGAGAGAGGGAGGGAGAGGGAGGGAGGGAGGGAGGAAGAGAAAGGAATGATAAAGATTTCTATTTCTGAAGTATTTCTCATCTTTTTTAAATGCATTTTTAAACTTTTTTTATTTTTAACTATCAGCAACGTGGTTAAAAGAAATCTTACAATTATTCTAGAAATTGATGTGCTGTCAAGAAAAATCCACCTTAAATCCCCTACAAAGTGCATTCAGATCTTCCTCATCATAGTTCTTTTCTTGGAGATTATTTTCTTTAGGTACCGTGTTCTTATTTTATCCTTCAGTCATAGACAAAGAGCCACATCCGTGACTGGAGCCTGGACTCAGTAATGGAGTAGTGTTCTGTGTGCATGCTGTATGTGACTCTGACCACAAGGATGTGCCACGGGGTCTCTGGGCCTGTGCTCAGAGAAGCCAGTTTCATTCAGGAAGAACAAAGAGTTTTGCTTTAAGAGAAATTTTCTGATATGCTAATAATTCTGAATGTAAATTGAATCCATTTTGCCTGTTAAAAAACCAGAGTTATTTGTGCATCCATTATCACAATAGCCAAAAGATAGAAGCAAATGTCCATCCACTGATAAATAAAATGTATGTACACAGAATGGAATATTATTCAGCCTCAGAAGAAAATCCTGGGACCAGAAGATGTTGTAATGGTTATGTCACTGGACTCCCACATAGTCGACTGTGATTCGAGTCCTGGACCCGCTGGCTTAAACCTCATGCTGGGTGCATGTGTGTGCCCAGGATCCTGAGAGGAGAATGGAGGAGAAGGAGTTGTGGCATGGCCATTCCCCCAGGGGTGATTTCTCACTTTCTGTCTCTCTGGCGAGTGCATGCGCCCTATAGCAAAAAAGTCTCTTAAAAAAAAAAGAAAGAAAGAAAGAAGAAAATCCCTTACTACGTGCTTCACAACATAGATCAGGTGTGAGGATGTAATGCTGTTAGTTAAATAGGCAGTCATAAAAAGCCAAATATCGGGGAGTCTAGTTAAGAGGTACCTAGAGTAGTCAAATTCTCAAGGGCAGGGTGTACAATGGTAGTTGGGAGGGGAGAAGGGAGAGGGGAGCTGTTGTTTAATGTGTAGGGAGTTTGAATTGAGGAAGAGGAGGAAAATTCATGAATGAATGGTGGTAGCAGTGGATGGTGGTCTTCATTGTACAAAATGTGACTGAACTTAAATTGACAGAATTATACATTTAAAAATGCTTAAATGGTAAATTTTGTGATATGTATATATATATTAATATTAATTTTGGACTAGCAGATGGCATAATAGTTACGTCACTAGACTCTCACATAGTTGACTGTGGTTCGGGTCCCAGACCCAGTGTCTTAAAACTCATGCTGGGCACGTGTGCACGCATGCCCAAAATCCCAAGAGGAGAATGGAGGTGAAGGGATTACTGTATTACCATTGCCCCTGGGGAGTGATTTCTCAATTTCTCTCTCTGGTGAGTGCATGTGCCCTATAACAAAAACCTCTCTAAAACAATTTTTGTTTTAAATAGTTAATTTTTCCATGAGAGAGACAAAGAGAAAGAGAAGCAGAGAGACAGAACGCTGCAAGGTCCCCATGCTGGGATCCTTAACCAGTCTCAGCTGGCCTGGATTATAGACCAGTATCAAGCGAGTATGTAAGTGCCAGGATACAAACTTAGGACCTTTCCTATGTGGATCCAGTTGTGCCAGCACTGCACCACCACTTGGCAATGTTATATATTTTTTACTATAATTAAAAATAAAGTAAATAATTAAATTATTAAATAATTAAAAATTATTGAAGTTATTAAAGATTATTAAAATAATTACAAAATTAAAAAACAAAACAAATTCTGAATGAGATACTCGTTCTTAACTTCTTTTTTTTTTTTTTTTGGAGAGGTTTTTTGCTATAGGGTGCGTGCACTCGCTGGACAGACAGAGAGAGACATAGAGACAGAAAGCGAGAAATCACTCCCCAGGGGGGATGGTCACACCGCAATCCCTTCTCTTCCATTCTCCTCTCAGGATCTTGGGCATGTACGCACACGTGCCTGGCATGAGTTTTAAGCCACCGGGTCCGGGACTCGAACTGCGGTCGACTACGTGGGAGTCCAGCGACATAGCCATAACGCTAACTGCTGGTTCCCTCGTTCTTAACTTCTAGTCACAGTGAGGAGTGTGGCTTTCCTGCTTGGTGCAAAATTATTGATTGGAAGTGATGCTAGACCTATCATCTGCTTCAAGACTTTCATTTGTATGAGAGGAAGCTGGGTCTCAGGAGCAAGGTGTTGTACCAACCTCATTGGTGGCTGTAGTCCTCTAGCGCCTTGCTTACCCATTTTTCTGCAGACAGCATAAGAGCAGTGGGAGTGTACTATAGAATCATGCTGCCTAGACTTCACTCTAGCTCTGCTGCTTACTCTCCAAGTTCACACAGATGGCAAACTTCTTTAACCTGTTCCGAATCTGTAAATAGGAACAATTTCAATATCCCATGAAGTTGTTATGGGGAATAACTGAGCTAATCCAGTGTGCCACCTCCTGCACACCCCCCAACAACCCCCACCTCCAACCTTCCTTGAGAGAATTGTATCTGCCAGTTAGTATGGTGTTTTCACGCACACACAGTAATAATCAAACAAAATCATTATCATTATTGCTTTTGTTATTGTTGCTTTTACTGTCACGTGCCACCAGGTGAATTTGGAGACAGGTCTTGGGGTTGGGGCTCAGTGATAATCACTCGTTAGCTCCCTGTCCTTAGCCACTCTGCTTAATGTCTCCTTGGTAACCAGCACATGAAATAAGAATGAGTGAAGTGCTTATCTTGGTGTGGTAACTGTGAGGAAGTGAAGTACCTGACAGAGCACTTGGTCTATGGTGACATTCCAGGTCAGTTTTGGTGGGTCTGGGGTGGGCACTGCAGGCAGGAGGCTGACACCTATTAGATCATGGCCTTCAAGAGCAGTGCTGAGAATGATATGTGAAACTCTGATCTTGGGCCTCAGGTGGAGGTATGTTCTCCTGGGCTGCTTCCCAGGGCCTCCTGAGGAAGAGGTCACCCATTTCTTATAGGTTACTTGTCCTTAGAAGTCGCTCAGGGGCCTGCAGGTAGAGCTTTGCTTAGGTTGAAGCAGGAACAGAAGGATAGGACTAAAGCTGAAGTATTAGTGTCATTTCACAAGTACTTTTTCTTTCTGACCACAGGTTATAAGCATCCTCTCCTACTGACTCATCTCGGCTCTTTTTCATTTCCTCAGCCTTACTGGCTTTTGGAGGAAGACCTTATCCAAAGTTGAGATTACCAGGGAAGTCATTTGTGCTCAAGGGCAGTCCATCTAGTGAGTATGTGAGTGCTTGTGTGCTTAATGGGTTAGGAGGCTGGGGATGTAAAGGCGAATGAAATGATCTTGACCTGGAGGGGCTTAGCCCTTTACAGTAAGTGTGTAGTCTTATTACCCAAGAGCTGGAAAGAACCAGGCTCAGGTGTGTATCTTAGCCCAGGCAGCTCCTTGAAGAGATGGACTGGCTCCCATTACAGTCGTACTGTATATTCTTTTTTTAAGAGAGATTTTTGCTACAGGGTGTGTGTGCTCACCAGAGAGACAGAGAGCGACAGAGAGACAGAAGGCAAGAAATCACCCCTCAGGGAGGATGGCCATGCTGCAGTCCCTTTTCATCTATTCTCTTCTCAGGATCTTGGGCATGCACGTACACATGCCCAGCATGAGTTTAAAGCCTCTAGGCCTGGGACTTGAACTGTGGTTGACCATGTGGGAGTCCAGTGACATAGCCATTACTCTTATTTACTGGTCTCTACACTGTATATTATTTTTTTTTCTTTTTTAGAGAGATTTTTGCTATAGGGTGCATATGCTCAGAGAGACAAAGAGACAGAAAGAAAGCAATAAATCAGCCCCCCAGGGAATGGCCACGCCACAATCCCTTCTCCTCCATTCTCCTCTTGGGATTTTAGGCATGTATGCACACATACCCGGTGTGAGTTTCAAGCCTCTGATTCTGGGACTCGAACCATGGTTGGCCATGTGGGAATCCAGTGATGTAACCATTGCCATCTGCTGGTCCCATCTTTAAATGTGTATTTGTGTTCACTGTGCATGTAAATGTTTTCACACAAGTAAACAATTAGTAATAAACTACCTATTATAAAATTCATGGTATGAAACTCGTCATTGTCTTTGACATCCATAATTAAAGAACCTCTCAGTACTGTGGACATTCAAACCAGGTGAACCTAGAATGACTTGAAACTCTGGTGTCAAAATGGTTGATAGACATGACTTCCTATCCAGGTATGTGCACGTACCCATGTCAGGCCCAGGCTGTAGCGCGCCATCAAAGTCAACACAGGCTTTATCACTAAAATTTGGATGTTTGACCACATAATCACTTTCACTAATGGCATATTTTTTTCAAGTAGTCTAATTTAGTTCTTCTCAACTCTACTAGGTTAGCTTAACTTAGATGAGTTTCTAAAAATGCCCCTACTCCACCCTCCACCAATTAAACAGAAGCTTTCCAAGGGGTACCAGTGTTGAACTTGAGTTGAGCACCATTACCCCATTCTTTGCTTGAATACCATCTGCTTCTCCTTTTGATTTATACGGGCTATATTAACCTTCTTGCTTTCATGGTCGATAGCTGTGCCAGTTGAATTTCTTCTCATAGTCATCTTGAGAGCTTTGATCTAGGAAACTAAAATCTAAAATCTGCTTAAAATTTTTTTTTGATCAGACTTAATTGATGCTTTCTGGCCAAGAGAAAGCTTGTTATCCTTCCTACAATCTGAACTAATTAATATTTCCTGTTGGATGTTTTCCTTTGCTTTATTAGGGGAGTAACGACCTTAGCATCAGGGGTTCTATGTCCCATGATGCTAACAACTACCAGAAGAGGTACCTAAAATGACCTGTTTTCAAGTTCAGGATGTATCTTATGGCCTGTACAAGTATGTTTCTCTAATGCAAAGCACACACCATGTACAATTATTTAAAAGCATTTTTTATTTAACTTTTTCTTAAAGAATTATTTTATTTATTTATTATTTTTCATCTGAGTTTTGCCAGAGAAAGACAGAGAGAGCGACAAGAAGAGTGAGAAAGCAAGCCTCCAGGTCCAGAACTCGAACCGTGGTCAGCCATGTGGGAAGTTCAGTGCCTTAACCATCAAGCCACCTGCAGGGCCCATAACTTATTTATTTTTATTTTTTTATTTTTGGAGAGTTTTTTTTGCTATAGGGCACGTACGCTCGCCAGAAAGACAGAGACAGAGAGATAGAAAGCGAGAAATCACCCCCCAGGGGGGATAGCCACGCCGCAATTCCTTCTCCTCCATTCTCTTCTTGGGATCTTGGGCACGCACGCACACACGCCCAGTGTGAGTTTAAGCCACCGGGTCCAGGCCTCGAACTGCTGTTGACTACATGGGAGTCCAGCGACATAGCCATTATGCTAACTGCTGGTCCCCAAGTTCAGGATGTATCTTGACCAGCTTCACTTCTTGCCTTCCAGTGAAGTGGTAGTTTGTAAATAAAGAGTGACTGCCTGTGATTTCTCATGACTTCATGGGAAAGATGGATGCAGTCATACAAACGCACAGTGATTGAGAGGAGCCTGTTCACCAGCTGAAGCCCTTTCTCCTGTTCTCATAGAGGCTCTTAGAGAGGAACAGAGTTCTTATGTCCAGAGCAAGGAGAGATTTATGATACTGAGTTGTCAGAAAAGTCATGACACATTTTTGCATAGAAAAACAGAAAAATACATTCTGACTTTTCTGACAGCCCTATAGTTCCTAAAAACAATGGCATATTTAGCTGAGCAATTAAGTAGAATAACTCTATTTAGCCTTCTTAAGGCATATGGTATAGGCGTACTGTTCACATTCTGTATATATTTACGTTATAGTATAGCATGTGCAATTGTATTTTTTACTTGTTTGTCTAAATTTTGAATGGCTAACGTTTCCACTAGGCTCCAAGAAGTTGTCTTTTTTAATTGTATTTGATCCATAGCAGAATAACATAGTTTGAAATTATATAAAGATAATTGTATGCAGCTTAGTACCATCACATGCTAATCACTCAAACTTGTACATTAAATACAGTTTATTTCGTGGTTTACTGAATGTAAGTTTTTCTGCCCCAAATACTTGTGCTCAGTGTTGGACATATGAGGTGGAAATATGGAATATTTGTGACCTTGAAGACATTTAAGATTTCTTTTTGCCCTCTTTGGCATTTCTGTTGAAATGAAAATGCAGTCCTTGTGCTTGGGGATGGGTGGGAGAAAGCTGATATGTACATGTAATAAAAAATGAGGAAATTAGATATTTAGGAATAATTTCTTAAAAAATTTGAATTTGTATGTGTCTTTCTTTATGGTCTTAGTGTACAATCCTGTTAATGAAAACGTTGATAAACAAAATGAATAGATCTGGCTCTTCCTCACCCAGATAGGTTGGAAACAACAAATATTGTGATTTTGACTCGTACTTTCTAAAGGAAGGAAGTGACAGTTTGTTGATGGATGAAGCACAGTAGTATTTTAAGCTGCTTTGACATTTTCTAGGCAAAGTATTGTTGGGAACAGAGCCCTGAAATTTGAGAGAATTGTAAATGCTTTCATGATTCTTTACTGTCTCTCTGTTACATAGTTGTTTGAGGAAAGCAAATAAAATTATTTCTCAAGGCTCAAAGAAAAGGGATTGTCAAGTGAATTTGAGGTTAAACTTAGGTGGGGGAAAAGCATGAATTGTTTTCAGTAACATACAAGATTAAATCTAGGGAACCAGCAGTTAGCGTAATGGCTATGTCGCTGGACCCCCACGTAGTTGAACGTGGTTCGCGTCCTGGACCCAGTGGCTTAAACTCACACTGGGCGTGTGTGCGTGCGTGCCCAAGATCCCGAGAGGAGAATGGAGGAGAAGGGATTGCAGCGTGACCATCCCCCCTGGGGGGTGATTTCTTGTTTTTTGTCTCTATGTCTCTCTCTGTCTGTCTGGTGAGCGCACGTGCCCTATAGCGAAAAACCTCTCAAAAAAAAAAAAAAAGATTAAATCTACCTGTTTTAGTTCTAGTGAGTGTAAACACAAAATTCTAAGGAAGTGTCTTTTTCCTTCTTTCTTTTTTTTTTTTTAAAGAATTTTGCCATAGGGCATGTGCACTTACTGGAGAGAGACAGAGACAGAGAGAGGGAAAGTGAGAAATCACCCCCTTGGGCAATGGACTCTCTGCAATGCCTTCTCCTTCATTCTCCTCAAGGATTTTGGGGCCTATCTGCACACATACATGTGGCCTGTTTTTCAAGCTCCTAGGTCTGGGACTCGAACTGTGGAGTCAGCCCTGTGGGATCCAGCACCTTAACCTCCATGTCACCTGGTGGTCCATGGCTGTCTTACTCTTAATTTATAATGAAAAAAATTCTTTTTGATGTCTAACTGCAGTTGTGCATGCTGGTTGACTCCTATTCTACAACATAAGGAGACCCTGTGTGGGGGTAAAACAATGGTTTTGTATGGTACTGTTTTAGTGGCCAGAGATCTAAGGCATCTGCTTACATGTGTAGGTGATCTGCCCTCTCACTGTCCTTGCATGATTTTAAACAGATCCCGGGGTCTGCTGCTTCTTCATCACACTGGTGAGACTGTAGGCAGTTCAGAGCTAATGAAAGCATGGTCCTGGCACTTGGTGGGCTTCTTCCAGCAAGTGATAATTTTAATAACCAACATTATTAAGCCCTTAATGAATAGTAATTCTCACAGCTTGATGAGGTGGTTATTTCTGGTATTTTCATTTATAAATGAAGAAATGGAAGTATATAGTCGCTTGTTTAAGATCCCAGTTTAGGCCAGCTGCGGTGGCTCAGCATGAACTCAGTGCTCTGCAATACCGAGGCTACATGGAAAGGTCCCAGGTTTGTTGGGACCAGCAGTTAGCGTAGTGGCTATGTCGCTGAACTCCCATGTAGCTGACCACAGTTTGAGTCCCGGATCCGATGGCTTAAACTCACACCGGGCGGGTGCATGCGTGACCAAGATAGTGTCAGCCCTGTGGGATCCAGCACCTTAACCTCCATGTCACCTGGTGGTCCATGGCTGTCTTACTCTTAATTTATAATGAAAAAAATTCTTTTTGATGTCTAACTGCAGTTGTGCATGCTGGTTGACTCCTATTCTACAACATAAGGAGACCCTGTGTGGGGGTAAAACAATGGTTTTGTATGGTACTGTTTTAGTGGCCAGAGATCTAAGGCATCTGCTTACATGTGTAGGTGATCTGCCCTCTCACTGTCCTTGCATGATTTTAAACAGATCCCGGGGTCTGCTGCTTCTTCATCACACTGGTGAGACTGTAGGCAGTTCAGAGCTAATGAAAGCATGGTCCTGGCACTTGGTGGGCTTCTTCCAGCAAGTGATAATTTTAATAACCAACATTATTAAGCCCTTAATGAATAGTAATTCTCACAGCTTGATGAGGTGGTTATTTCTGGTATTTTCATTTATAAATGAAGAAATGGAAGTATATAGTCGCTTGTTTAAGATCCCAGTTTAGGCCAGCTGCGGTGGCTCAGCATGAACTCAGTGCTCTGCAATACCGAGGCTACATGGAAAGGTCCCAGGTTTGTTGGGACCAGCAGTTAGCGTAGTGGCTATGTCGCTGAACTCCCATGTAGCTGACCACAGTTTGAGTCCCGGATCCGATGGCTTAAACTCACACCGGGCGGGTGCATGCGTGCCCAAGATCCTGAGAGGAGAATGGAGGAGAAGGGATTGTGGCGTGGCCATCCCCCCTGAGGGGTGATTTCTCGCTTTTTATTTCTCTGTCTCTCTCTGTCTTTCTGGCAAGTGCATGCGCCCTATAGCAAAAACCTGTACCAAAAAAAAATAAGTCCCAGGTTTGTGTCCTGAGGTCTCCATGTGCATGCTGGTATACATGCATAACCCCAATCCTGGCTGACTGAGGTTGGGGGTGGTGCCTGTCTCTTTGACTCTCTGTTTTCCTCTCTTATAAAATAAATAAATGGCTTTAAAAACCACAGTTTGTAAAAAGGAGAGTTAAAGTTTAAACTCATGTAGAAAGGATTATACAGTCTAAGTCCCAAATAAGTAACTGGAAGTTTTTTTTTTTTTTTTTTTTTTGAGAGTTTTGTCGAGAAGAGTTGAGACTGAAGTGAAGGAAAGAGCAAAGGTGCTTTGTGTTTAAGCAGATCCATTGAGCACTTTCTGGACTCTGGTCTTTGAACCCACCATCTCTGATGAGTCCAGGGGCTGCAGATCACGTGCCTGCATAAGTTGAGCAGTGAATAGAGGAGTGCAGCCTGCTCCTAGATGAACCAACTTCTGTGCAGCTCTAGCCAATGAGAAGGTGAGCCCAGTAGAGCTGATCTTTAGAATGACAACTAATTATGCTTGAAAAACATGTGTATGGACCAGCCCTGTAGTACATTAGTCAAGCACTGCACAAGGAGCTGGATGCCACATGGCTAACCCAGGTTCAAATCCTGGCCCCAGTGGCTTAGAAGACATGCTGAGTGTGTGTGAGTGCACATGCATGTCTAAAGTTTTGATAGAGTGGAGTGGAGAAATGGAGGAAGGGGGATTGTTTCAAAAAATATGTATCAGGGCCAGCAGATAGCATAGTGATTCTCTTGCTGGACTGTCACAAGGCCAGCCGTGGTTCAAGTTCCAGACCTGGTGACTTGAAACTGACACTGGGGGCATGTATGCCTGCCCAGGATCCCAGGAGGAGAATGGAGGAGAAGGGATTGCGGCATGGCCATCCCCACTGAGAGGTGATTTCTCACTGTGTTGAGTGAGCACACCCTAAATCAAAAACCTCTTAAAAAATGTATATCATAAAAATAGACCTTTGAGGACTAGCAAGTGGCGTACTAGTTAAGGCACTGGACTCCCACATGTGGCTAACCATGATTTGAGTCTTGGGACCTTGAGGCTTGAAGGTTATATAGGGAGCGTGTGCAAGCGCATGCGTGCGCCCAAAATCCCAAGAGAAGAATGGAGAAAAGAAGGGATTGCTGCATTGCTCTCCTCCCTGGGGAGTGATCTCTCACTTTCCTTTTCACCATTTCTCTCTCTCCCTTTCTCTCTGTCTCTGTCTGTCTCTGGCAAGCACATGCACTCTTCGGTAAAAACAACAGAAACACAAAACCTTAAAAAAATAGATCTTTAAATTATAAAAAATTTGTGAGTCTTTAATGTGCAATCTGGGGACCTCTACTTGATATGGGTTTGGGGTGAATTATGAATTACAATATGAATTTGTACTTCAAAAAACAGTTACAGATCACATTACAGAGCTATAGCTCAGCAGAGGCTGCCCTTTGAGAAAGGCCTGGGAACCCCAACTCATCCCTGCCTGATTGCCATTGACTGGGGAGATGGGGTAGATGGTGCTTGTGAACCACTGCAAAGTGCATCACTTCTGTGCTCTCACAGAAGTGTTTTGCTGCCCTTGAAAGCTCCAGATATACAGTTGGCCACGATCAAAAGTACTTTCTCCTTCAAGGGTTCTGCTCACATATTTATTTACTAAGTTAAGGGAGAGCCATTAGTAACATCAAATTGGACTTTTCTTAAATTAGTGTGTTACGGTATCACCTATATGCAGTATTAACTCTATAGGTCTGAGTTTGAATTGAAGCCCAACCCTATTCTAGCTGTGCAACTGTGAACAAATTTCACCTTCTACAAATTCACCCTCCTCAGGGTATTGCAAACATTAGATACCAGAAAACATGCAAGGGTCTGGTATACAGCAAATGATAGTTTTCTTTCTTTTCCTTTCAATTGATTATTTTTGGAAGTGATAGCAAATGAGCTTTCTGAAGCTTAAGTGTGGCACAGGGCTCAGACTCTCTTTATGTAATCAATGAACAGTATGTTCTAGCAGCCACCTGCTCTAGGGCATTAGGAGCATTAAAGGCTTGTTTCTATTCTCCAGGCATTTACGAATTAGTGAGAGACACAAGCTGATGTCTGAATGTTAGGTTAGTTTAAGCGAGTGATACATTTGGGATGACTAAGATGACTGTTTAACGTAGATGAGTACACTCTATAATGGGAACTTTAAACTTGGGGGAACTCCCACACTTTTAAAACATTTGCATAAAAATTAGGGTTTGGCAGACTCCATAGCCTGGTAGTTAAGGCAGTTGGATCAGGTGGCCTGAGAAATATAGATGTGTCTGGGACCAGCAATTAGCGTAATGGCTGTCGCTGGACTCCCATGTAGTCGACTGCGGTTTGAATCCCAGACCCGGTGGCTTAAAACTCACGCCAGGAGCGTGTGCGTGTGTGCCCAAGATCCTGAGAATGGAGGAGAAGGGATTGTGGTGTGGCCCATCCCCCCGGGGGGGGGGGAGTTCTGTGTGTCTGTGTCTCTGTCTATAATGAGGCCACGCCCTCTAAAAAAAAAAATCTATAAAAAAAAAAAAAAAAAGAAAAAGAAATATAGGTGTGTGTGTGCATGTGTGCCCAAAATCCTGAATGGAGGGAAAGATGGAGGAGAAGAGATTGCGGTGTGTGACCATCTCCCATGGGGTGGGTGTTTTCTCCTCTTTCTATCTCCCTCTGGTCATGTGCCCTCTCCAAAAAAAAAAAAAAAAGAAAGAAAATCACTACCACAACAGAGTAGAAAACAAAACTGGAGGTTGAATAATGGATTCTTTTCTATTGGGGGGATGGCAAATTTACACAAAGTTTTAAAGTGAAGCCATTCTAAGAAGTTAGTAAATTTGCTAATTTATTTTTATTTTTATTTTATTTATTTATTTAAAGCGATTTTTGTTGTAGAGTGCATGTGCTTGCTGGAGAGACAGAGACAAAAAGTGAGAAATCACCCCCCCCCCCCCCCGGGGTGGGGGATGGCCATGCCTCAATCCCTTCTCCTCCATTCTCCTTGCAGGATTTTGGGCATACATTCACACTTACCTGTCATGAATTTTAAGCCACCAGATCCAGGACATGAACTGCTGTCAACTACGTGGGAGTCCTGTGACATAAACTTTACACTACCTGCTGGTCTCGAATTTCTGGATTTTTAAAAATAAACAAATTATCTAGTTCAGAGATCAAGAGGTGGCATAATAGTTACGTTGCTGGACTCTCACGTGACCAACTGCAACTAAGTCCTGGGTCCAGTGGCTTCAAACCCATGCTGGGCGCATATGCATGCATGCCCAAAATTCCAAGAGGAGGATGGAAGAGAAGGGACTTTGTGGAATGGCCATTCCCCCTGGGGATGATTTCTTGCTTTCTGTCTCTCTGCGAGTGCATGTGCCCTATAGCAAAAAATATGTTCTTAAAAAAAAAAAAAGACCTATTCCTATCAACCAGTGGCTGACTCATAGGTAGAGTTGTAACAACAGCAGGGCAGTGCCCCCTCAAAACGAGGTCTTGACTCGTAAGACGCTTTTTTGATGAATATATTATTATTTTATCATCTCATTCTTTACGTTTTCGGCTCCCTTATATTGAAGTTAATACAATTAAAACACTGCCTGAGTGAAAAGATATTAGTGCCAGGTCGTTAAATAAGACTCTGATTTCTTTTTAGTGGAAGTTATCTCTTTTTTGTTTCATTTTCTATTTGGGCTTTTGGCATAGGGTGCATGAACTCATGAGAGAGAGAAAGAAAAAGTGAGAAATCACCACCTGGGGTGGGGGTGGGGGCGGGGGCACACCACAATCTCTTCTCCTCCATTCTCTCCTCCATTCTCCCATCAGGCTTATGTGCCTCATGTGATTCTCAAGCTGCCGGATCTGGGACTTGAATCACCACACCACCTGCTGGTTTCAAAGGTTTTCTCTCTCTCTCTTTTTTTTTTCCCCTCAAGAATTGCTTATTAAATTTTATTGATTATTATTGTTTTTTAATTTGACCAGAGAGAGAGAGGGAAAGTGAGAGAGCAAGCTGCCAAGTTTGGGACTTGAATCACAGTCAGCCATGTGAGAATCCAGTGCTTTAACCACCATGCCACCTGCCAGCCCCAAAGGCTATCTTTTGAAAAATTGATATTAATTGGATCTTTTCCTATTTCTTTAAGACTCATGACAAAGTTCATGTAATAAAAGATGTAAAAAATCTCTCATTTTTGGGAACCAGCAGTTAGCGTAATGGCTATGTCGCTGGACTCCCACGTAGTCGACCGCGGTTCACGTCCTGGACCCGGTGGCTTAAAACTCACGCCGGGCGTGTGTGCGTGTGTGCCCAAGATCCCGAGAGGAGAATGGAGGAGAAGGGATTGCGGCGTGACCATCCCCCCTGGGGGGTGATTTCTCGCTTTCTGTCTCTATGTCTCTCTCTGTCTGTCTGGCGAGCGCACGCGCCCTACAGTGAAAATCTCTCCAAAAAAAAAAAAATCTCTCATTTTTGATGTTCATAAAATAGACATCCTATAGTGATAACCTTACAAATAGGAAGATATCTATCCTGTGGTCGTAACCTTACAAATAGGAAGATATCTTCCACTGGTCCTTCTTACTTCATGAAGTTTAGCAATTATTTTGCCATAAGGAAATGCATTATTTCATTCGATTTTAAGAGTATCTTATAATAAGTAAGTGGATGACTAGTTTTTACTAGTCTTTTCTTCCACCCTTTCCTTTGTTTTTGACTATAGGGTGCATATGCTCACTTGAGAGACAGAGAGAGAGAGAGAGAAGAGAGAGAGGAGAGAGAGAGAGAGAAAGTGAGAAGTCATTCCTGGGGGTGGGGCCACAATCCCTTCTCCTCCAGTCTTCTCTGGAGAATTTGGGCATGCATGTACACGTGCCCAATGCGGTTTTCAAGCTGCCAGGTCCAGGTCTCAAACTACCTAGTCAGTTCTGTGGAACCCAGTGCCTTAACCTCCATGCTACCTGCTGGCTCCTTTATAAATCTTTAAGCTTGTTTTGAAGCTGTTTTTAGAGAAATTTACCACAATTTCTATATTTCTTGAATAGATTTATGATTGTGAAAATAACTTCCACAATCAATTTTCATAGATAAATGTGAGTACATGATAGGCATTGCTGTGGTTTGATTACCCCTCCCCCTTAGTTCATATGTTGGGATTTGCTTGTAACAAGATTAAGAGGGTAAAAACTTAATCTGGCTATGGTGTTGGAAGGTAGGACCTCTTAGGGAGGAGATTAGGAGTGAGGTCATTAGGGTGGGACCTCCAGGATTGACTCTGAGTGGGTTTATAAGGAGAGAGGACAAAACAAGAATAGAGGCACACAGACACACGCACTCCTGCCCTCCACCATGTTGTGGTGAGACAGTGGGTCTATGTAGACCCTGGATCTTGGACAATGAAAATAAACCTCTATTTTTTTTCTTTCTTTTTTTTTTTTTTGGAGAGGTTTTTGCTATAGGGCTCGTGTGCTCGCCAAAAAGAAAGAGAGATACAGAGAGACAGAAGGCGAGAAATCACCCCCCGGGGGGGGTTGCCCGTGCTGCAATCCCTTTTCCTCCATTCTCCTCTCGGGATCTTGGGCATGCACACACATGCCCGGCGTGAGTTTAAGCTACTGGGTCCGGGACTTGACCCACTGTCTACTACATGGGAGTCCAGCGACATAGCCATTACGCTAACTACTGGTCCCAATAAACCTCTATTTTTATAAATTACCCTGACTCAGGTGCTTTTGTTATTACCAACGGAAAGGACTAGAGTAGGCATATACAGTATATTTTGATTTCTTTTTCATTTTTGCTCTTGGCTGGAAATGTTCATATAAACTAAAATATATTCTGCAATGAAATAAGTTTTTTCTTATCCTTGGGGCACTACAATTCAGTAGGGAGGGAAGCTCATTTAGAACCTTATTGACTTCAGTTTCTTCTGGCTGCAGCAGAATCAGAGAGCTTGTCACTGCTGCAGTGTGTTTGAGGTATGTGTGGATTGAGTATAGGATGTTGCTGAGACTCTGACTAGTAACCGAAGCTCCCTGTGACCGAGTTCACAATCTCTCATGGACATTCTCACGAGGAGCTGGTGAGTTCCTAAGACATGGCCTCTCAGTAACATTTAGTTAATATTGGTTGCTGAAGTCTCCTGTAGGAATTGGTCTGCCCTTGCTAAGCCCTCCCAGGAGGAGGATAAGAAGTGGCCATCACCTTGCTCTCTGCCTTCAGTGTCACAAAAGGAGGCATCAGGAATGGCCGGCCTAGGGTCTTCCCAGCTTCTCTGTGTGTGTGGGGGTGTGTGTGTGTGTGTGTGTCCATCTGGGAAATTGTAAGAACAACCTGCCTATCTCAGCACTCTTCTCAGCACCATAAAGTAATATAATACTGTATGGTTCTCTGAGCTCTTTTTCATGCATTGTCCTAGCCCATCCTGGAAACAGAGCTGAGAAATCATTAGGCAGTAGTATTGGATTCAGTTGTCATGTGAGGGAGGAGGTGCCTGTGGCACGATTCCTCAGTAGCAGAGCTGGCATAGAAGGCAATCTTGTGACCCGTACGTGTGTAGGGAGTCTGGCTTTTCAGTAGTGGCATTATTTCATTGTCCTCTCTAATTCTGTGCACAGGAGGAACAGAGAAGGAAAGCCCTTCCTAAGCCCCGTCACTGTGGTAGATGCTGCTGACAAGCTGTGTTACTCTGGAGGCCGGATCTACACGGGAGGCCTGGGTTTGATTCCTCCTCTTATTAGAGGCCTGGTGTGGTGGCATGCACCTATAATCCCAGTGACTTTGGGAGGCTGAGGTGACAGGATTGTGATAGACAGACCCTGTCTTTTTTTTTTTTTTTTTTAATAAAAAAAAGCACCTCCCAGGAACGCTCCTGGGTGATTTGTAGCTGGATTTGTGGTGGTGCCTCCTGTTCAGTACTCCTAAAATAATACACTCCGGAGTGTGTTATTAGTCTGTACACACGGCGTAGCCTTTTAATGAGGAACCAACAACTCTGTTGCCACACCTAGCAGCTTGCTAGAAATGCAGAGTCTCAGGCCCCACCTCACACCTAACACATCACAACCTGCTCTTTAGCAAGGTCTGAAGGTTCATTTCACATTCAATTTGCAAAGCATAGCTCCAAACTGCAGAAGACAAAAGATCCTACAGTGGAGAATAGTGTTATGGAGAGTAAGAGGAACATGTGTGTGTCTGTGTGACTGAAAGGCCATTTCACTTTTGTGTATGTTTGTAAGGGTAAGAATTGTCATGTGAGGGAGGAGGCGCCCTCAGGGGCAGGCCTTTATTTAACATAAAGAAGCCCCAGCTTATTAAGATATAATTTACATATCATACTGTTCACCCTTTTTCTTTTTTTGGAGAGATTTTCGCTATAGGGCGCATGCGCTTGCCAGACAGACAGAGACATAGAGACAGAAAGCGAGAAATCACCCCCCAGGGGGGATGGTCACGCTGCAGTCCCTTCTCCTCCATTCTCCTCTCGGAATCTTGGGCACGCACGCACACGCGCCTGGCTTGAGTTTTAAGCCACCGGGTCCGCTGTCGACTACGTGGGAGTCCAGCGACATAGCCATTATGCTAACTGCTGGTTCCCGTGTTCACCCATTTAAAGCGAAGTGTTTAAAGTAAATCATTTTACTGGCTGGATGGTTGAGCAGTAAAATGTGACTCGGAGAGTCTGACCCATTTGAGGCAGTTCTGGGTTCACAGCCAGAGCCCTTCCTGAATATGCTGGGCATGTGGGTAGCCATGATTGGGGACAGGCTGAGGTGGGGTGGATGGTCAAGGGGGTGCTTGTTTCTCTTGCTTATGGAAGAAATAAACATAAATAAAAACCAACAGCGACATAGTTTTTTTTTTTTTTTTTTTTTTTTTTTTGAGAGACATTTTGATGTAGGGTGTGTGCTGGACAGAGAGACAGAAAGTGAGACATTACCACCACCCCCTCCCCCTAGGGAGGAAGGCCATGCCACAATCCCTTCTTCTCCATTCTTCTCTCAGGATTTTAGACACACACGCACATGTGAGTTTCAAGCCTCTAGGTCCTGGACTTGAACTGTAGTCAGCCATGTGGGAGTCCAGTGAGGTAACCGTTACGCCATCTGCTGGTCCCAGGTTTTAAGAATATTCACGGGCTTGTACAAGCAATACCACAATTTGAAAACATTTTTATCACCTGAAAAGAAACTCCATACCCATTAGCAGTCATTTACCGTTTTCTCTGTGTTGCCGACCCCCTTCCAGGGAGCGTCAGGCTGTCAGTAAGGTACTTCTGCCTCTGCGAATTGGACTCGTCTGTTGTGGACATTTCTTATGTGAATGAAGTCAATGTAATATTTAGTTATTTGTGTCTGAATTTTTTTTACTTAGCATAATGTGTTTATGCATATTATAGCAGTATGTATCAATGCTTCATTGCTTTTCATTCCTTTCACTTGTCTTAAGTGAGCAGGAGTAAGATTTTGCCTTTTTTATGAGCCTGGGTGAACTGAGACAGTTTTTTCATTGTTTAGTATTACTCAACAACATAATTTCTTAGTGGGACCATTATTTTTATTTTAAATATATATTTATGATTTTTTTTTTCTTTTTTCTTTTTTTTTTTAATTTGACAGGAGAGAGACAGACAGAGGGAAGGTGAGAAAGCAAGCCGCCACATGTGGTAATCCAGTGCCTTATCTACCACGCCACCTGCTGGCTCCGGGACCATTGCTTTTTTTAACACCACATGTTAGAATCTGAGAATGGTGTACAAGGAAATACTAGGGGCATTGTTAAATGCCTTCAACTGAAGACAGAAAATATTAGCACTTTCCATGTGAATTTCTGATTATTATTATTTTTTAAGTTTTTTTTTTTTTTTTTTTTGTTAGAGGCTGCCTGTGCTCTCCAGAGAGAGACAGAGAGACAGTAAGAGGGAAAGTGAGAAATCATCCAGGGAGAATGCCATGTCGTAATCCCTTCTCCTCCATTCTCCTGGGATTTTGGGTGTTTACATACACATGCTCGGCGTGATTTTTCAAGCCTCCAGGTCTAGGATGCAAACCAAGGTTACTCATTTGTAAGTCCATCCCAACCACTACACCGCCTGCTGGCCCCTGATTACTTAATTTTTAACCACCTTTTCCATAAAAGCAGTGGTATGCCATTCATACTCTGCTGAAAATTGTGCCTGCCTTTACAAAATATCCAGAATGTTGTTGAAAATTAAAATAACAGAATGTTGTGTTCAAATAAATAACCATGGCTGAATTTTTGGCAGGAAGATGCATGATCATTCCTCTCCCAAGCAGTATGTTCCTTGAGAGTTCTGAATGTCTGGTGATTTTTAGTACCCCAGAGGGAAACGGCATTCTTTCCTTTGCTGTCTGTGTTAAACTCTGAATTTTTTTTGTCAAATAAAGAGCAAATTTGTTTTCCTCTAGATTTTTAAAGACATTTTAAGAAATCCATCTGATAGAATACCTTTTTAGTCCATGGATTTTTCAATGATCATTTCACAATGCATGTAATGTGAGGTGACCAGGAAAAGAATGGTCAACAAATAATCGTGTCTGCATAGGTGTTACTGTGGCGAGTCACTGCTTTGATGGCCTTACGTGGTCATTTAGAAATTCTTTCTCCGTTTCAGCAACATGAAAAGCTTCCCTTTCCCTTGTTCTCCCTCACTGACTAAGCTCATCTTAATGCCACTAAATTACCAGCGCCTTATTTGGCAGGCTGCCTGGTAAATCAAATGAAGGTTGGCAGTCCTGGAGAGCTTGTGTGGTCATTTTCTAAAGGGTTTTGTGCTTCCTTTAAACTCTCCTCCTTTGGTGGCTAGACTCAGTTATTTGGCTCTGTTTAAGAAGGCGCTGGGCAAAATGCCATTTATCTATCTTTTCAGCTTTGGAGAACATGCTTTCTTAACAGACTTCTTCAGGATGTAAGGTTCTTTGTTTAACTGGATTACTGTTTTTCTAGGTGCTGTGTAGTGCTGACCGTTCTCAGAAAATCTTAAGCATTCTTGTCCTCTCAAAATCCTGACAAAGTTGCTACTATGTATATGTGTATTGTGTGTGCGTATGTGTGTGTGTGTGTGTGTATGTGTGTGTTTGTATTGCTGAAAATGTGTGGTTTCTAAAGAGACAAAAATGATTAATATCCTTGCCCCTTTTACACTTGGAAATAAATATAACTGGGCTAGCCATATCTCTGTTGGAGGAAATGGGAAAGATTGGATTAAGCCCTTATGTCAAGGAAATTGACTTGGCTGGGTTTCAGGGTTCAGAACGGGATGGCCCACTGAAGATCTATGTCAGTGTCTTCAGTGGCACTGGAAGTGGGACAGGATAGTTATTTTGTTATTTTATTTATTTATTTTTGAGAGATTTTTGCTATAGGGCAAGCATACTCACAGGAGGGACAGGGAGACAGGAAGTGATAAATCACCCCCGGGGGGGATGGCAGTGCCACAGTCCCTTCTCCTGCATTCTTCTCTTGGGATTTTGGGCACACACACACACACATGCACCCAGTGTAAGTTTTTAATTTTTTTTGGAGAGGTTTTTGCCATAGGGTGCGTGCGCTCGCCAGACAGAGTGCGACAGAGAGACAGCGAGAAAACACCCCCTAGGGGGAATGGCCACGCCGCTATCCCTTCTCCTCCATTCTCCTCTCGGGATCTTAGGCACGCAGGCACACGTGCCCAGCGTGAGTTTTTAAGCCACCGGATTCTGGACATGAACCGTGGTCGACCACATGGGAGTCCAGTGACATAGTCGTTATGCTAACTGCTGGTCTCACCCAGTGTAAGTTTCAAGCTTCCAGGTCTGGGACTTGAATCATGGTCGACCATGTGGAAGTCCAGTGCCTTCACCACTGTGTGACCTGCTGGCACTGGGTAGCTGTTTTCTATAATATGACAAACTTCGGGGAAAAAGACACCTAACGGCAGTGAGCATCTTCTCTGTGTCAGGGAGTATTATAGAAATGCTGTGCGTATTCTTGTGCAGTGTAGCCACCCAGGAGCCATGGATCATCATTCTCGTTACTACCTCTCCTGCTTTATAAGTGGAGAAGCTGAAGCCCAGGGAGGTTAAGTTTTCTAAAGTTGTGCAGCTGGAAAGTGGGCCATGGAGACTGCTGTTCCGAAAGCTGCTGCTCTTTCCTATCAAGTGAAGTCTGCTTTGCTCTGTCTCTGCCCACACTCTTAAAAGAGGCAGTCATTGTGAGGGTGATGTGGCTAACTGGAACAGTAAAAGATACAGGACGAAAATGCAAGGCCTTTTAATAGACTCAAATATCCCCAGATCTGGATTACTCTATAACTGCATGTCTAGGTATAGGGGCGTGCTTCTCTGGCCTCCAAGGACCCATAGAGGGGCCCAGCTGCTGGTGAGACCCCTGGCCGGGTGAGCATCCCATCAGGTCTGAGTGTCTAGCTGGCTCTGAGGGTCCTGTGTCCCCATTACTCTGAGCACTGCTGTGTGCAGCCTGTTCACAGGTGCTAAGTGACTGGAATCAACCCATTGTTGAGTGTTTATTGCACAATTTGCTGAATTAAAGGCTCGCTTCTGATAGACCTCCTCTAGCAGGCTGAGGCTATGGACCTGTTCTAAGTCTGTTTTGCATGAAGTGTTTTCTGGGACCTTTGGCAGGTCTCTAAAACCATATGGATGACTAGCTCCTATAGTCTCTTTTCTTTCCTTTTCGTTTTTCTTTCTTTTTTTAAAAAATTGCCAGAGAGTGCCTGTGCTCACAAGCAACAGAGAGAGGTAGAGGGAGAGGAAGAGGAAGAAAGCACTCCTTGTGGGGCATGGTCACGTGACCATCTCTTCTCTTCCATCTCTCCTTTCGGGATTTTGGATGCCCACACGTGCCCAGTGTGTCTCTCAAGCCACTGGATCTGGGGCTAGAACCTGTGGTCAGCCATGTGGGATCCAGGTGCCTTAACCTCTATGCCACTAGCTGGCCCAACTACTTATATTTTCTACGAATAAATTGTACCTTCAATAAAATGTATTTCATTTCTATAGAAAAACTAATGATGACTTTGTAGAATTCAGTCAGATATCAGTGTAATCATTTTAATCAGTTGATCATTTGCTCAAGCAGCTTAAAAATACTTCTGCACCATTTTACTTTATCTACTGCAAGATAGTTGTTCTGCGAATTAAAAGGTTAAAATTTGTGCTTGGTGGCAGGACCTCACAGAAGTGTTTAGGGAATCAAGATTCTGAGGCGGTCAGCATTTTGCTTTCTCCAGGTCTCCCTAATTAATGTGGTCCCTGATCAGTGGTAGAGAGTTTCTTACCCATCATTATATTTTTCCTATGTCAGCCTTAATGTCTGGAAGGAAATATTTTATGTACACCTGTATCACACAATGGATGAAGCTCTGAGGTTCCTAGCAAAGATAAACTAGGAGGCTTTAAGATTTCTTTGGAGGGCATGACTGTAAGTGGCACACACAGGGAGTCAGTGAGCCCTCTGGAAGTTGAGAGCTGCATTTCGTCCCAGTTGAAGGAAAACAGTACATGGGTACAACTTCAACTCTAGCTTATTGGTTATAGTGATAGTCTGTAAATTGGATTCAATAAGGAGAAATTTATTATAGCAAATTCCATATGCACTGAAGTAATAAAAGAAACATATTTTTATGGCGGAGGTGGCATTTTGTGTGTGTGCGGGGGTGTGGTGTTTTGTGTGTGTGTGTGTGTGTGTGTGTGTGTGTGTGTGTGAAGTGGTTGAGGAGAGAGGGAGGAGGCTATAAATGATAGAATGATGAATAGGTAGATTATGAATTTTATGAAATCATGAAGGGGAATAAAATATTGTGACTATTTTATCAGAAAGCATTTTCTCCTTTATTAAAAAAAAAGAAATTTTCAGCCTTTAGCATCATTGCTCTGATTCAGTAAATTTATTGTTTTGCCTCTTTTCTAATTTGGCTTGCTATTTTAGTAGATTATTGCTTCTTAACATCTTTGATTTTTACTCCAGAAAGACTAATATAACTAGTTTATATGTTTTTTTAACTTTAATTTTATTTCTGAATATATAATGCAATCTGCATAGTACAGAAGGTTAGAGTGATGTTTCTCATCTGCTCCTCTCCTCACTAGTCTCCTTCCCCGCACATTCCCAGAGTTGCTGTTACAGGTTTCCAAAGGTAGTCCATGCAAATGTGGGCAAATTCGTATCTTTCCTTTCCTTTCTTGCATAAATGGTGGCATACAGATTATAATATCCCTTGTCTTTCTGGTTCTTTTCACTTCATTATCCCGTAGACTAGCCTAGTTCAATACAAAGAGCTTCCTTATTGTTTCATAGTTGAATAGTATTCTATTCTATCATTATGTCATGACTTACTTAACCAACATGCTATGGGTGGACATTTAAGATGTTTCCAGTTTGTTCTTTTGAATGACGCTGCAATGTATAAAATTGTATAAGTAGGTTTGTTTAGAAAGAAGTAGAAATCTGTAGCCAAAAGGTGATTTTAGGATAGTCTCTGGAAGTTAGGTGTTCCTGTCATTGTTTCACAGTCTTGGTCCTCCTTGGAACCTTCATCAGGGAAATAGAAATTATTGAGGCAGTAGGAAAATGGGATTTCATGGATACGTAAGTCTGGGAAAAGCAGTGTTATCTATTTTCTCTTGGAACTTCCTAACTATATAAAAGGCTTAACATACTCATGTAATTTTGACAACAGCAAAAAACTATCAACGACAGGTTTTCAAAATTTAATCAAGCATCTCACGTTTCAAGATGTTTATTAGTATCTGCCAAGATTGTTCCCGGGAAAAGACAGTGCTGGCAATTCTGACCTCTGTGAGTCCTTCCTGTCTCCCCAATTCCATAGATGCTGAGGACGACTCAAACATTGGAATTTTCAGCTTGTCTCTGGAGTTGTGTTTCTTGACATCTGTGGCTTATTCATCTCTCTGGTCCCAGAGACAGGAGAGGCTCATTTGGAAAGCTGCATGTCATGGCCATCTTTTGTTTGCAAGCATGAGAGGAGGTGGGATCGGGTGTCTCAGGTGGAGCCCACTGGAAGCTGAAACCCTTGCGTTGTAAAATCGTGTATTTTGGGACAAAATCAAGGTCATTTTGGCTGGGGTTTGCAAGATAGGGGATGAAGGAAAGTAATGAGACTTTCTAAAATAAGCAGCACTATAGCAGAAGTTGTTTTTTGGAGTTCTGTTGTGGAATATGGAAAGAAAATCAGTTTTTTTTTTTTTTTCCTCCCTCTAGTACACTGGTTCTCCACCAAGGATGATTTTAAACTGCACCCCATTCTGGCCCTGCTGGGACACTTAGCAGTGTCTGGAGACCATTTGGTTACCATAACTGAAAAGGTGCCCCTGGCATCTAGTAGGTAGAGATCAGAAGTGTGTTTAAACATCCTGCAGTGCGAGGGCAGACGGCTGCAGTAAAGCATCATCCATCCCAGAATGTCCGTAGATCCCTGTCGATGTATGCTGTTCGGATGCCAACCTGCTGGGGTTGGGGGCTTAGGAAATTGTCATCATTTCTTTCTCTGTGCATCTGTGGTAGAATTCACCACGTGTTGTTCTGGACTGCTGTTGCTGCTACAATGCCAGCACTTGGTAGTGGGGACTAATAGCATCTTATTTACAGTTCTGAAATAGAAAAAGCTCTAAGTGTGTGGAGTTTCTTTATACTTCACTTAACAGTAAAACCTCACCTGTGTTGATGTGAAGGTATGCATTGTCTTGAATTTACCTGATTTTGTGTGAGTGTTGATGTTTTGATTACAGGGTGCTGGCTCAGACCTGGTTTTAAATGTAGCATGATCAGTACACTATATCACCTTTCTAAAAATCTGAATAATTCTGTATTTGGACACTTGTGCCCCAAAGTGTCCAAATCTCCCAGAAAAGGGATTGTGGACTAATTCATTGACCTAAATTTTTTTTGTTTAACTTGGTTTCTTTTAGGAAATTTGGAACTGTTAGTAGTAGTATTGTTTTTTTTTTTTTTTAATTCCAAAAATGACATTGATTATTTTGAAATAATTGTTGTGAAGAGTTTGATAAATACAAAAAAGTAATGATGTTTTCAACAATCTGCACAGTGCTTACCTTGTGTCAGATGAGTTCTCAGTACTTTAAGTGTATTAACTAACTCATTAGTTTCATTTTTAATTTAATTTAATTTTTTTCCTTCAAGAGAGATGGGGGGTGGGTGGAGAAGAGAAGGAGAGGCAGAGAGACAGGCACCCCCAACAGAGTCCGAATGTTGTGATCCTCCCCCAGCTTCAGCCAGCCCTGGATTGTAAGCATGGACATGCCTGGTGTGTTCAGGGAGGTCTCCAGAGTGACTCAGAACCTTTCATGTGAGTCAGCTTCAGTGCTGAGTTACCACTAAGCCACCAGTTGTTCCCAGCATGTATTAATTTATTGAATCTGCAGAATTTGTTGTTTTTCTTACTTTACAAGTGAAAAACTATGGCATAGTAATTTATCAAAGAGCCCATATACCTAGTAGGTGGCCCAGCTAGGCTTTGAACTCTGGCACAAAGAAGAAAATCATCCATACTTTCAGTAACTAGAGAGGGTTGCTGTTTGTACTTGGGTAGATTTCCTCAGAGCCTTTCTCCTACCACTATTCGTCCCTTACTACATTAAATAATTTTCGAAAATCAGGTTATTAGATGGCTGCTTACGTAGCTAAAAGGATAGTTTAATGGGACCAGCAGTTAGCATAATGGCTATGTCGCTGGACTCCTATGTAGTCAACAGCGGTTCGCATCCCGGACCTGGTGGCTTAAAACTCACGCCGGGTGCGTGTGTATGCGTGCCCAAGATCCCGAGAGGAGAATGGAGGAGAAGGGATTGTGGTGTGGCCATCCCCCCTGGGGGGTGATTTCTCACTTTCTGTCTCTCTCTCTCTCTCTGTCTGGTGAGCGCACACGCGCCCTATAGCAAAAACCTCTCCAAAAAAAAAAAAGGGATAGTTTAATGAAACATAATTTATCAGTTTAAACATTCTTCTGTTGGACATGTAGGCTGTTTTCAATTTTTTACAATAGAACATTGCATGATCATGTTTATGTATAAATATTTGTCCACATTTCTGGTTATTTTTAAGGAAGTTGAGTGTTTTGTTTTGTTTTGTTTTGTTTCAGAGTGTGTGCATTCTCCAGAGAGACAGAGAGAGATGGAGAGAGAGAGAGAAAAAAATGAGAAGTCACCCCAGAGAGGATGGTCATGCTGTAATCCCTTCTCCATTCTCCCTCTCAGGATTTTGGGCATGCACACACATGTGCCTGGCATGAGTTTGAAGCAACCAGGTCTGAGACTTGAACTGCTGTCAACCATGTGCGAGTCCAGCACTTTAACCACTATGCCACCTTGCTGGCCTCAGGGAGTATTTTTAAAGAGAATCACTTAAAGTATATAACTTTATAAATACTACTTCTTGTGTGCTGCAAAATCTATCAGGTTGTTTTCTCACTAGCAGTTCACTATCATTAACATGGGAATACTGAAAAATTTCCCTCCAATTTTTAATTCTTTGATAGTGGTTTCTTGATATTTTCTGAGAAGATGGATGGGATTGATGATTGGACAATTAGTGTGATTTTTAAAAAATTGGTCAGGAAACCAGAGTTAAAAATTTTTCAAATCCAAGAAAACAAAAATCCTTAGCAAAACACCTAAATTAGGTAATTGAAGTAACTGGTTTTTTTTAAAGCTTCAAATTTCAAGAAAGTTTAAAAAATTTACAGGCATTTTTTTCCAGGTTAATTTATTAAGTTCAATTAAGGCTCCATGTCAAATTGTTATGAAGAGTTGGCAGAAATAAGGATATCCAACATAAGGTATACTCTGATCAAAACCTCATTGGTGCGTGATTAGTGTGGGCCTACATATCATCACTTAGTGATACCTTCCATGTGCTGCATGCTGCATTTTGTGTTGGGGATCCAATGAGAAAGCAGCTTATAACAATAATAAATGCTTGTGGTACTCCATAGATGTTAGATGCTGCTCTGATTACATATTCAAGGTCTTTAAAAAGTTCATAGAAAATGAGAAAAACTATGCACTTTTTTGTGTCAAAATAAACTTCTACTTTAATTCCATTTTTCCTTGAGCTTTTTGAAGTACCTTCATATGTTACTTCATTTAACTCTTAGAACTAGGAGGTGGATGAGTACTATTATAAGATGTCTTCACTTAACTTCTGAGACTGAAGCACAGAGGAGGTAAGTAACATACTTCTGGACATGTAGTTCAGAATCTAACCCAAAGCAAAGGCTGACTCTACTAGTTTGGAGAATAGGTCTTCAAGTTGTGGTGCAGAAATCTGAGGATGAGAAAATGGTGGTATTTATGCCATACACCAGTGAATTTAGAAAGAAATAGAAAGGCCAGAGGTTTTTTTCAGTCAGGCACTAAGTGGTTTTCCAGATCATATCTGGTGGTTCTGTGGATTATAACAGAAAACATGGCGGCCCAGAGGGAATGGACCCCGACAGTGTCATTGAGAGCAACTGGAACGAGATTGTTGGTAACTTTGATGATAGGAATTTAAAGGAGTCTCTTCTTTGGGGTATCTATGCTTATGGTTTTGAGAAGCCTTCAGCTATTCAGTGGAGAGCTATTACTCCTTGTACTAAAGGGTATGGTATCATTGCTCAAGCTCAGTCAGCTACTGACAAGACAGCCACATTTGCTATTTCCATCCTGCAACAGTTGCAGTTTGAGTTCAAGGAGACACAAGCACTAGAGTTGGCCCCTACCAGAGAACTGGCTCAACAGATACAAAAGGTAATTCTGGCACTTGGAGACTATATGGGAGCAACTTGTCATGCCTGCATTGGTGGAACAAATGTTCGAAATGAAATGCAAAAACTGCAGGCTGAAGTACCACATATTGTCATTGGTAACCAGGGAAAGTGATATATTAAATAGATGATATCTTTCCCCCAAATAGATTAAAATGTTTGTTTTGGAGGAAGCAGATGAAATGTTGAGCTGAGGGTTTAAGGATCAAATCTATAGGATTTTTGAAAAATTAAGTACAAATATTCAGGTTGTATTGCTTCCTGCCATAATGCCAACTGATGTATTGGAAGTGACCAGAAAATTGGTGAGAGATCCAATTTGAATTCTGGTGAAGAAGGAAGAGTTGACCCTTGAAGGAATCAAATAGTTTTATACTAATGTTTAAAGAAAGGAATAGAAGCCGGATACACTCTGTGACCTACACTCTGACCATTACACAGGCTGTTATTTTTCTTAATACAAGGTGCAAGGTAGATTGGCTCACTGAGAGAATGCACACCAGGGATTTCACAGTTTCTGCTCTGCATGGTGACATGGACCAGAAGGAAAGAGATGTTATCATGAGGGAATTCTGGTCAGGGTCAAGCCGTGTTCTGATCACTACTGACTTGTTGGCTCGTGGGATTGATGCACAACAAGTGTCTTTGTTTATAAACTATCATCTACCTACCAATCGTGAAAACTGTGTTCGCAGAATTGGCAGAGGGGGTCGATTTGGTAGGAAACATGTGACGATAAACGTTGTCACTGAAGAAGACAAGAGGATTCTTCCTGACGTTGAGACTGTACAATACTGTAGTGGAGGAAATGCCCATGAATGTGGCTGATCTTATTTCATTCCTGGGATGAGATAGTTTTGAATGCAGTGATCGCTCTTGCTGAATAGGTGATCACAACGTGCATTGTGCTTCTTTCTTTGGGAATATTTGAATCTTGTCTCAATGCTCATGACATTGAGACAAGATTACAAATACAGATTTTGATGACAAAGCGACATTAGTCATGAGCTCTTGCGAGGAAAGTCATTGGCTTTATACCCCAGAGTTAGACTGTTGGGGTGGGAATTAAAAAAAAGATGGGGTCTGGAAAATCTTTCTTAGAAATTTATTTTCTAGTTATGTAGAGATGGTTGTATTAGATGTTTTCTATCATTTAATAATGTACTTGTGGACTAAAAGATATTAAGTGCTGTATAAAATCAGCCAATTATATAAAACTAGCATACCTGCCTTTATTGTGTTACTAGTCTGAGTAGAAACACCTTTAAAATAATTTGTTTAAGAAAGTATTTGAATGCATTTTGCTTGGTATTTATTCAATAAAGTATTTAATTAGTGCTTAGTGTGAACCGGACCCTGTTGCTAAGCCCCAGCAAGCAATCATATCTTAGGTAGGGTTAACCCCCCCCAGTAAAATTGCCATATCGCACATGTCTTTATGAAGTTTGAATGTTAAATAAGTTGTATATTCACTTAAAAAAATAAAAAAAGAAAGATCAGAGGATTTTTCCAAATGAAATTCATAAAACCTAGACATTGGATATCGAAGAAGAGAGAAATGTAAGGAATAAAACTAAAATTTTGAGCAACTTGAATGGTACCTTTCAGTGGATCAGGAAATACCAAGAGGAGAATGAGGTACGTGTTTTGGGGGAGGTGGATATAATCTTAGTTTTGGATTGGTTAGATTGAAAGAGTACAGAAAAAACATAGAGATGCCCAGAGGGCATCAAAATATTTGATAATTAATAGATTTTTCCTTTTTTAAAAGAATTATTTATTTCCTTTTATTTGTTTATTATTATTCTTCAGTTTGACCAGAGAGCGACAGAGAAAAAGAGAGGGGAGAGCAAGAAAGCAAGCCACCAGGTCTGGGACTCAAACCACCATGTAGGAATCCACCACCTTCACTACCATACCACCTGCTGGCCCCGAGAATTAATTGCTTCGAAGCTATCAGATTTGCCCTGGTAGTTTACTTGTCAGAAAATTATTTTTCTTTAGCTATTTGCAATGTAAAGTTTCTGAGAATGTTTTACAGCTTTTAAAGATGTCAACAAAGTTTCAGTCAACTGAAAAAACTTTTTTATGCATAAAATATGTAGAATTTAATTGTGTCATTTTAATATCCCTTTAAAAACTAATTTTAATGCCAATAGACAACTTTATAATGTAATTGTACCATTTTTGCATAATTAATAATCTGCAAATGTATAGGTTATAAACATTTTGACTTTATTGCAGATAATTTTACAGTGAATGTCTTTATATATGAAACATTTTCGGTATTCAAAATTTTTTTGAAGGTGGATCAAAACTAGATTTAATACTACTCATCCATAAAAAGCAGTGAGACCCTGGCATTTGATATAAAGTGGATGAATATGGAAGATTTACTACTGAGTGAAGCAAGCTAGACTGTGAGAGACATTGTATGTCTACACTCAATATCTTCCAAATGTCTGCACTCTATGGTAGAAACTGAAAGATTGGAGGATATAGAAGCAAGAAGAACTGTTACAGATACAGTGTGGGATTAGGGTGGGAGGTGAGGGAGGGTGAGAGGAAAGGAATCGAGAAAAATAGACTAGTCATTTAAGAGACGCTGAAATGGAGGATTGTCTGTTGATGATAAAGCGTATGATAATATCTTTAACTGGACAGGTGTGCAGTGTGTTTATGCTGGGAAAATTCATTTTATAAGCTGTTGTGATGTACAGTGATTGAATGTATGAAATACATTTTTAAAATTAAATAAAAACATCCTCTCGATTTGACAATTATTTAAAAAAAGGTCATAGTATACTGCAAAATTACTTTATTTTTGAGAGAGAGATTTTTGCTATAGGGCACGTGCGCTTGCCAGAAAGAGAGAGAGACAGAGAGACAGAAAGTGAGAAATCACCCCCCCAGCGGGGATTGCCACACCGCAATCCCCTCTCCTCCATTCTCCTCTCGGGATCTTGGACATGCACACACACATGCTTGGCATGAGTTTAAGCCACTGGGCCTGGGACTCAAACTGTAGTCGACTATATGGGAGTCCAGCAACATAGCCATTACACTAATTGCTGGTCCTGCAAAATTACTTTTTTGAGGGAATATTTATGTCTGTTATGACTTTGTACATATCTGTGTTGTTACTTCATTATAATCAATTCCTGATTCACATAGGGTATTGCCAAGAGGCTTCATAAAAATAAATCACATGAGGAACTCATGATCATTGCTCTTTAATCTGGCCAAATGATTCAACTCAGGATGATATTTAAACAGACCTAATCTACTAGAGATTAGGTCTGTTGCAGACTGGCTGTTGGCTGTGAGGGCACCGTTCCTCAGTGTGCACCTTGCCTGCCTGTCTCTCTGTGAAAAGTGGTGGAGAGTTAAGCAATATGTGGATAATTCTGGACAAAAACAAATTTTCTTTAAATTATCTAGTGGCTTGAGGCACAATTAGAGTGACTTTTGGACTGGAATAAAGTGAGGAATTATCCCAGTCTCTTTTTTTTTTTTTTTAACTGTGTTTTCCACTTTGCTTTGCCCAGTAGAAATTCTGCTCTCGAACTTAGTTTCTGTAATTGTTCACCCTTTCCTTCCAGTAGAAATTCTGCTCTCGAACTTAGTTTCTGTAATTGTTCACCCTTTCCTTCCACAGCCAGTGTCTCTATTTTGTGGAATTTTCTTTAGGGTACAAATTTCAGCTTTCTCAGCCATGAGATCTGGCTTTGTTCGATTGTTTCCAAATGTAAATTTGGGGAAAACTGTAATCAGGCTATTTCTCTCTTTGTCATTTTGGGTTTTTCTGCATTCATAAATGTTTCCTTGTGACCCTTTAATAAATATGCACTGTGAGTTGCTTCGAAAGTTTATTATTTAGGGATTATTTATTAGTCTGGTTACTTGCCAGAGTGACACATTGAAAAAAAAGTTTGTCCACCCATCTGCCTTCTCCCATAATCCCCCCAAACAGTCATCCACTAGGAGAATTACAATATGCAAATAAGCCATCTGCAGCGTCCAAATGAGAGCATCGCTTCCAGTTGAGTTAGAAATCTGCCAAAGCTGGGTAGTAATTTCAGTGGCATTCTGAAAAGGGGAGGATCTCTTAAGAAGTGATATGATTAAAAATGCTCTCACAGTAATAGGGACACGGGAGTAGGTGCCCAGGCCACCTGTGAGAGAAAAATCTCTGTTTCCAGATTCAGCCTCACTTGTGAAATACCATGTTCCATCATGGGTGTCCTTAATTTTATTCTTTTAATCCCTCTTCAAAGATTTTATTTTTATTAAGTGATACTAATTGAAATAGGTGAAAGAATATTAACTGGCATTGAATAACACCTGTGACTTTCTAACAAACCCAGGGCCTAATGTATTCCCTGTTACAGTGAGCTGGTAGGTGCTCTCTCTGTCAAGTTGTTTGAAACAAGGAAGGTGTGAGGTAGACTATGTCTAAAGAATAAAAAATTCTAGGGCCTGCAGGTGGCATTGTGGTTAAGGTGTTGGACTCTCATTTGGATGACCATGGTTCGAGTCCTGGACCTGGTGGCTTGAAAAATCACTCCAGGTGAGAGTGTGTGCATGCCCAAAATCCCAAATGGAAAATGGAGGAGAAGAGATTTCCCTCTGTGAGGTGATTTTTTACTTTTCCTCCCTTTGTTTCTCTCTGGTGAGCACATTTGCCTTGTGGCAAAAACATTAAGAAAAGAAAAATGAAAATAAGAAATTCCGACCTGACCTGCCAGTCACACAGCTGGCAGGGTATGTGCTGGACGTGTGGAAACAAACACTTAAGCTCTATGACATCTGTTGCTGCAGGTTTTGATAGTAAAAACTATCCGGCAGAATGAAATGAAACTGCTCTCTTCTCAGTTCTTCCTTTACTTGGGTGTTTTAGCCTTCGTTCTCCTTTAGCTCGCTGTTATGTGGAACTGTGAAGTTAAATCACTGGCTCTGTTCATTCCCCTTTCCTGTCCCTCTGAGTAGGCCCCTCGTGGTAAGGGAGGATGAGGAGGTTGGTCTTGGGTGGTGCTTGTTCATTAGACGCTATGACTGAAAGTCCCCAGAGGTGGAAGCTGTGTCCTGTCTGCGTTGAGCTGTGTTCGAGGAGATTGTGGGACTCTCAGTGGAGACGGCCAGTAAATAGAATCGTGGGAAACGTGGTCCCAGGTGGTCCCATGCGAATGGGACTCTCTATAGGGCAGTGTGTAGATGGACCACAGGAGGCCCCCTCGCTTAGGGAATGAACTGGAGAAGAGTTGCCTGTGAAGCAGAAATCAGGGGGAAGGGAAACAGAGAAGTGCTGATGTTCTGGAAGCTAAGACCTGATGGTGTTTCAATAATGTAATCAGAGAATGAGAGCACAGTGTGTGTTTTGTTTTTACTTTTTATTTGGAAATAATTTCAAACTTACAGGAAAGAAGTACAAAGAATACCTGTCTCCCCTTTACCCATATTCACCCATTGCTAAATTTAACAGTTTTATCATCTCTCTTTCTCTCCCCCTCTTTCATGCACACTATATTTTTCTGAACCATTTGGAGGATATGGTAATGTATCATAATACAAAAGTATTGGGATGCTTTCTTACATAATAATGACACTGTTATCAACTTCAGTAAATTTAACACTGATACAATGTTTTCTTAAAATTAAATCTAGCATTAGGACCAGCGGTTAGCATAATGGCTATGTTGCTGGACTCCCGCATAGTTGACTGTGGTTCAAGTCCAGGACCTGGCAGCTTAAACTCATGCTGGGTGCATGTGCGTGCATGCCCAAGATCCCGAGAGGAGAATGGAGGAGAAGGGATTGCGGCATGGCCATTCCCCCTGAGGGGTGATTTCTCGCTTTCTGTCTCCCTGTGTCTCTGTCTTTCTGGCGAGTGCACATGCCCTATAGCAAAAACCTCTCCAAAAAAAGAAAAAAAAAATTATATCTAACATTCATGTTCTACCTTGGCCAGTTAATCCAGTGATATATTTTGTAACATTCCCACCTCACTAGGGGATCTAGTCCAGGCAGATATTTTATTTCCATTAGTTGCTTTTAATCTAAAATAATTCCACAGCCTTGCTTTATTTTTATGACATTGACAGTTTTTTTTGGAAAGATTTTTTTGCCATGGAGCACATGTGTCACTGGAAAGAGACAAAGACAGAGAGAGGAAAAGTGAGAAATCAGCTCACAGGGGAAATGGCCAGGCTGCAGTCCCTTCTATTCTCCTCTCAGGATTTTGAGCATGCATGCACACATGCTCTGTGTGATTTTTCAAGCCTCTAGGTCTGGGACTTGAACCATAGTCAGCCATCAGGGAACCTAGCACCTTAACCACCACACCACCTGCTGCCCCCTGACATTGACAACTTTTACGAATGTATTTCTCCCCTTAAAAAGCTATCATGTGCCCAATGTGGGGCTGTTTGGTTTTCCTTCATGACTAGATTCAGGCTGTGCTCTCTGGGTCGGAGTGTTGCATAGCGGCTGTTGTGTCCCTCTCAGTGTTGCATCTGTAGGCGCATTATGCCTGTTGGTGGTGCTGATGATTGATCACCCATCGAAGTGTTGCTCAGTTTCTCCATGGTATCAATGTTGTTTTCTTTTTCTATCTTTGGGATAACCAACCTATCTAAAATAATGCACATAACCTGCTTCTCATCATAATTGACGCAGGATTTAGTATCCATTGCTGATTCTGACCGGACTAGTCTATACTATGATAGGGGAGCATCACATCACGGTTTCTAGCTCGGTACTTCCTCCATGTTTACTGGTAGGACTTTGGCATTCTGCTAAGCAATAGCCTCCCTTCTTTCCTGTTTACTTATAGTTGGTATGACTCATCAATTCCCATTTCTGCCTCGCTTATGATTCACTACTATTCTCAGTTTTGGGGTATGTAAATAGTCCTAGAGATGGCCATTGGAGCCCCTTCAGGTTGGTGCCTGTGTCCTTGTGGCATGCCCCAGTCAGTTTTTTTTTTTTTTGAATTTTTCTTCTTCTTCTGAAAAATGTTAGTTTCTGGAATTGTAAGGTGTCTAAGACTTAGGTTGCTCATACACAGCCCCTGCCTTGCAGTCAGCCACTTCTTTGTGGAGCCCAGCTTCCTTTTAGTGGAGATGCGGTACAGGTTGTATGGCTCATGCTTTCAGTAAGCATTTTTGCTTATGAAGATTTAGGTTCAGGCTTTGAAAACTGTCCATTTCTTGGTTACTGTTGGGCCAAGCAGAAATCGTACGGTAATGTGGGAGAGTAATTTTAAAATAAATTTATTTTAAAACTTTATTCATTCATTCATTCTTTCTTTCAACCAGAGAGGGACAGAGTGAGAGAGAGAGAGGGAAAGTGAGAAGCAAGCCACCAGATCTGGACTTGAATTTCTGTCAGCCATGTGGGAGTCCAGTACCCTTAACTACCACATCACCTGCTGGCCCCTAGGAAAGTTATTTTTTTTAAAAGAATTATTTTATTTTACTTATTATTCATTTCTCTTTCTCTTTCTTTCTTTCTTTCTGTCTGTCTGTCTGTCTGTCTGTCTGTCTGTCTGTCTGTCTGTCTGTCTGTCTGTCTGTCTGTCTGTCTGTCTGTCTGTCTGTCTGTCTGTCTGTCTGTCTGTCTGTCTGTCTGTCTGTCTGTCTGTCTGTCTGTCTGTCTGTCTGTCTGTCTGTCTGTCTGTCTTTCTTTTCAATTTGACCAGATAGAGACATAGAGAAACTGAGAAGGCAAGCTGCTAGGTCTTGAACTCAAACCACCTTCAGCCATGTGAGAGAGTCCAGTGTCTTAACCACCTCACCACTTGCCCCAGTGGAAGAGTAATTTTGATTTGGAGTTGTTAAGTGAAGAATCTATATTGAGATGAAGATTGTTCTTGGGTTGAATCTGTTTGTAAGCCCTGGCTAGAGTTGACCTGACAGAGTGTATCCTTTTTCATACCTAGGCCATACCTTTTTGGGAGGGCATTGGCTAGCATTTTAATAAACAAACCTATTCTGGTTCTCTGTCATGCTTGCATTTGTTGTTGTCCCGTTCTCACCAAGCTTTCTAGGCTCTCCTTTAACACTGTGAATGAGTGGAGAGGAGGAGCGAGGGGCATGTTCTGCCCATTTGGTCCAGGTCGATTGCTGAGTGGACCCTGTCCCAGAGCCCCACCTTGCACTGCTGCGTGGAAGGGACAGCATTGTTACTGCCGAGCAGTGGCAACATCTGGTCCCTTTACTGTGACCCACCCCTCCTTATTACCCCTGAAACTACAGCTCACATGGTGGTTCCTGACATTTTTTTACCAGTTTGAAGGTATTTAAAAAACATTCCTATGTTGCTTTTGGGGATCCTCTCAGCAAAAGCCTTGAGTTAGATAATCAGGATGGGGACTAATTCCATTCTGCAGGTGGGCAAAACGTGTTACATCCCAATGGGGAAACAGCTGGTAAGTGGCAGAAGCAGGACTTGAGCCCAGCTCCTCTGTCTTTCAACTCAGTGCTCTCTCACCTCGGGCTTGCGTACTCAGGGACTGAAGAAGGTAAGTGGGTGCTCTAAAGTGACTTAGCCACATCAGTTGGTGTGGGTAGGAGGTGAAGTAGATTTCTTCCATCTAATTAGCTTCCTTCTATTTGGGGCAGCACATATCAAAGGTACACTTTCTCAAAGTGGAAGAGAGGCTGAGGTCACTCTGTGTCCTCATAGAGAAGCTGTCCCAGGAGGTCTGTCCTAAACCCCAGGACTTCCTTAAGACAATTAGAGAAAACCGTGCATGGGCATCAGTCTCACTGCCTGTGGTTGATGAAACAGAGCAGGAAAGCTGTTCTTTCCTCCTTGTCCTTTCGTTGGGCTTTGTCCTCTGATCTCCCTCACCTGAGCTGATGGACTGTCCTGTGGGGCTGGGGAGGTGTCCTTGTGATTCTGTGCTCATGGTTCCCAGAGGGAGGCTCTGGCCATGGGGCACAGCAGATGGTGACTGGGCAGGTGCGGGTCTGGAATGGATTCCGACCTCCACCTGGCACCTGTTCTCTCATTGCCTCCATATGTCAAGGGAATCTCAGCCCTTGTGAATATTTTCAGATTGCTCTGCCTGAGGCCAGGTTTGGAAATTGCAGAAGTGACGATGAAAGGGACCTTTGTGAGTGGCAGTTGAGACAGCCTGAGGTTAGAGGGCCACACAGTGACTGCTTCTGGGAGCCTCACTGGACCCGGGGCTTGGCTTTAAAAACGTCCTAGTTGGGCTGTGTTCTCATCACGCTTAGACTTCCTAATCCACTTTTGTTTTTGTTATTTTGTTAAGGGCTTCATGCCTATGGACTTTTTAAGTGGCAGTAATGATTATTTTTGTTTACCTTTTTAAAGAGTAAAATAATGGTAGCCTAAGACGTAGACCTGCTGACCTTTACCAGTAAGTTGATGGGGAGTCTGTGGACCCTGTGAAATTAAATGGAAAAGGTTACACGTTTGCATGATTGCATTGTCTGAGGAAGGGCTGCCATGGCTTTCTGCAGATTCTCATAGTCCTTCTCCAAAGCGTAGACTCTTTCACATCTTTTTCATCTTCCCATGGAGGGTTCACTTACCTCCTGTGTTCCTTATATGTTTCTGAGCCCTTTAATTTGTGGAAGAGTCAAGGGAGAGGAGGCCTTGAAAATGGCCTTTTATTACTGCAGATATTTGGGGGCTGGCCATGCCTCCTGCCTGGTTCACTGAGCAGGACTCCAAGCCAGAATGACCTTCTTTAACCGCGATGTTGTGTTAGAGCCTGGATTGTGTGCTCTTGGTACCCCTTCTCATTTAATTCTTGTGACTACCCTAGGTAGATGGTTAATATTAAAGAAACACATTTGAGCTACTTAATAGAAGAACTAGGACTACCAGACAAATCTGTGTGGTTTCAAAGCCAGTTGTTCCTTCAGTACTAGAAAAACATCAGCTGTCATTTATCTCAGTACCCAGCAACTAGACGTCCTCCTGTCCTGTTCCCTGTTGTACATCCTGCCGGGCCATAAGTCAAGGTGCTTAATATCCAGTCGCTTTGATATGTTCTTAATTCCAGGCCCAGCTAAGAGCTCTTTTAGAAAGAGGTGGGGACCAGCAGGTGGTGTAGTGGTTAAGGAGCTGGCTCCCCACGTGGTTGACCACAGTTCGAGTCCCATACTTGGTGGCTTGAAACTGATGCCAGGAGTGTGTGCGTGCATTCCTAAAATCCCGAGAGGGGAATGGAGGAGAAGGGATTGTGGCATGGCCATCCTCCCTGGAGGGGACAATTTCTTGCTTTCTCTTTCTCTGTCTCTCCGGTGAGTGCATGCGCCCTATAACAAAAATCTCTCCCACAAAAGAAAAAAAAAAAAGAAGAAGAAGAAAAAGAAATGAAGGCCTGAAACTGTGGGTTTCTTGCTTACAATGACCAGCTGGAGAAAGACCAGTCACAGAGGTGAGATGTTAGCGGGCAGACCCCTATTTGTTATGGGACACTTTAAAATTAGAAGTAATAATTAAAATAACCATAATTACAAGTTTTTAAAATGTAGTAACCTTGGCATATAAAATTTTATTTTTAATTTTGAGAGTATAATTAACGTGTAATGCTATGAATTTCATCAATTTAAAAAATAAATTGCAATTGCTGTGCTCTGATGGCATTTTGAAAAGGTGTTTGATATCTTTCCAAGCCCCTTCCATATCTCTCTGTGATAACTGTAAACAAAGGCTGAAACCCAGGTAAGCCTCGTGAGATAGCGGGTCCAGATGGCATTAGCTGAAAAGACACCTGGCATCCAGAGTGGCGGTGTGGCTCTTAGCACACAACCATGGGGATTGTTTATTTTCACTGCTCTAGTGGCTCAGTAATGGAACAGTGGTCAGGGAAGACTTGGCTTTAGCTTCTGCTCTGCTGTATTATAGTCTCTTTGTGTCTCAGGTTTCCTACTTTTCTGCAGCTATTGCGCAGGGTGGTTGTGAAGATGAATGCACAGGGAATTCAGAGTTCTCAGATCTTTTCCACTTGAGGGAGTGATGCCCTGTTTAGGCTGTGGTTTTGTTTTTTATTTTTATTTGTTTTCTTGAGAGGTTTCTGCTATAGGGCGTGTGTGCTTGCCAAAAAGACAAAGAGACAGAGAGACAGAAAGCGAGAAATAACCCCCCAGGGGGGATGGCCACACCGCAATCCCTTCTCCTCCATTCTCCTCTCGAGATCTTGGGCACGCACGCACATGCGCCCAGCGTGAGTTTAAGCCACCGGGTCCGGGATTCGAACCGCGGTCGACTACGTGGGAGTCCAGGGACAATAGTCATTATGCTAACTGCTGGTTCTGAGACTGTGTTTTTTTTTTTTTTTTTTGAGGGGGTTTCGCCATAGGGGGGGTGCGTATAGGGTGCGTGCGCTCGCCAGACAGACAGAGAGAGACATAGAGACAGAAAGTGAGAAATCACCCCCCCAGGGGGGATGGTCATGCCGCAATCCCTTCTCCTCCATTTTCCTCTCAGGATCTTGGGCACGCATGCACACGCGCCCAGTGTGAGTTTTAAGTCACTGAGTCTGGGATGCAAACCACGGTTGACTACGTGAAAGTCCAGCGACACAGCCATTATGCTAACTGCTGGTTCCCCCGAGGCTGTGTTTTTATAAAGCACACATCACTGAACATCTGGGACATGGTCATATGGCTATAGTGACATTATTGACTCTTGGAAAGTAACTGAGGAGACTCAATTTCCTCTTGTGAACATGATTTTCTCACAATAATATGCGAGTTGCATTTTAGTAAGATCAAACATTTAGCATTCTTACTGGCACATGTACTCTTTAGAAGTACCCAACCATTTCTCACACCCCACAATCTAAATAGAATGATTGCCTAGAAGTAGAGTAGGAACATTAATTTATATCTCAAATGCTGTGCCAAGCTTTAAAATGTACCTCTGGGGGGCCAGGAGGTGACATGGTGATTAAGGTGCTAGACTCTCACTTGGCTGACTGAGGTTCAACTCCCAGACACAGCAGCTTGAAAACCACACTGGGTGCATGTGCATGCGTGGCTGAAATCCTGAGAGGAGAATGGAGAAAAGAAGCATCTCTATTTTGGAGATAGCCAGGTGATTTTATTTTGGGGCGTGTGGGATGCATACATCTATCTATCTCTGTAAGTATGCACAGCTCTGGGGTCCCACCTAATGAGATACAGCTTGCCTTGGTGACTTCAAACATTTTAACTGACTTGAAGATCTTAATGTGAGAGGAGCTTAAGTGACAACTTATATTTATAGCTGGGAGCCTTGGTAGCTGTTTAGAAGCTTCCTCCCCTCCTCCCCTTCACTAGACAGCTTAAAAAAAAAAAGGTAGGTTTAATTTCAACTAAAAAAATTTGGGTAGATTTTGTCCAGCTCGGAAGAATTGCTATCAGGCACTATTAATGGGCAGAATCCTGCCAGCTGCCCTTTTATAGATCTCCAGTGTGAAACAAGGCTTTGTATAGACTGCCAGCTAAGAAATTGATCTCAGATCAAATTCCATCAGAGAAGCTTTAATATTTTTAGAAGTAACCTCATTCTAGCACAGCATATGGTGATATGTAATACCAACTGTTTATAAAAATCTGCGTTTTAATTAATTTCCAGATAATTAAGTTGCCTTTTCCCCCGGTATCTCTATCTATCAAACTGTATGTCACTACATCAAAGTTCAGGATGTGGCCTTTATAGAGGACTTAGAGAAAAATTGAGATGTTGGCATTTAGAATGTAAGAGTTGTCTGAAGTTTGGAAAGCTGGGAGCTAAGAGTTCCAGCCTGGGTTCTAACCTCAGTTCTGCCTTTCAGGAACTGTGTGATTTGGGTCCAGCCACAGGGCCTTCTTGGCCCTCAGATTATGTAGTTTTATTTTTTCTCTATTAAAATTCATATCTTCATGAGAAAGAGAGAGAAAGAGGGAGGGAGGGAGAGGGAGAGGAGGGAGAGGAGGAAGAGGAGGAGAGAGAGAAAGAATGTAAGTGTGAGAGACATGCACACAGAGGCACTACCCCCCCCCAAAAAAAAAAAAGTGTTTCATGTCATGATCCACATCTGCCCCAGTCTCAGCTAGCATGAGTCAGTCCCAGCATGCTCAGTGAGGTCCCAGGATACAGCCCGAGACCCTTTCCCAAGAGGGTCCAGTTGTGTGACCACTGTACCACCATACAGCTCCAGTGCAGTTAGACAGTGATGTTGTAGAATCTTCAGAATCCTATTTTATTTTAACTTTTTTAAGAATTGTTTTATTTAACCTTATTCATTGTCATTATTTTATTTTATTTTTTTGAACTTGACTGGTGAGAGAGACAGAGAGAGAAGGAAAGTGAGAAAACAGTTAGGTCCAGGACTCGAATCATGGTCAGCTATGTGGAAGTCCAGCCGCCTTAATCGCCAAGCCACGTGCCGGCCCCTCCTATTGTATTTTAATTTAATGAAGTATTACATAGCTTCATGGTGTAAATGAAATACAGTTTTTAAACATCTCTCTTCTGAAACTGTGATACCATATTTTTTAGAGCTGTGTAATTTGGGTGTTTTTGAAGGATATTTTGGGAGAGGATGAAATTTAAAGAGGTAAGATGTTGATTTTTGGCAGTCCAGCACTACGTAATTGCCATGTTCAGTAGTTCTTCCTGCTTTATACTCAAGGAGCTATTTTAGCCACCTTAAGCCTCTCTCCTTCCCATTTATCTGTCGTTCAGATAAGCCCACCTTCTGCATGCACCTCCAGGTACCTTAGTCCAGTGAAGTCCTGTAGTCCTGGTCATGCCACTGATGACTTGCAGGTGCTTCCCCAAGTCTTTATTTCTGTAAATATTCTTCCTTTGCCTAGACTACTGTTTGAAGTGTGGTGCCCAGGTCACCTGGCACAGAATCACCTAGAGGTGCCTGATGAACAGAGCAGATTGCTGGCTCACGTCCTGTTCTTATTGGAGCTGTGTTTCTTAGAGTAAGACATAAAAATCCTCATTTTTAGCAGGCTTCCCAAGTGACTCTCAAATTAACATGGCCTCAGAATCTCTCTATCTTTGGGAATTAGAGCTATACTTGTGTTCATATTCTCAGGATATAACAAATAATTGAAGTCAGTAGAGTAGTTTTTGAGCAAATGAATCTGTACATGAGAGGATTTGTAGTAATTAGAAAGTTATAAAATGCCTTTACCAGCCTACTTATAATGATGGTTCTGAAGTATTTATTGGATGAGTGAATAGTGCTGATAACAAGGTGATGACAGCAACTTTTTCACTCACAAATTCCTAAAATATTGGTACTACCTTTAATTTCATAACAGTCTTCTAAAAAGATATATTCCTTAGACTGTAATCAAGTATATTGTGAATGTTTTTCTATGTTGTTCTGGAGGCATGCAGGTGCTTTGACCTTGAATTTGCATACATACCATTCACTTCGTGGGATGCTTGCAGAAGACCATATGCGTACAGGGTTTTAGTGTTAGCGGGGCCATCCAGTGAACTGACTGTGAAGGGTAGAACGTGGTATGTGTGTAGAAGCAGAAGGCACCTGCTCTGACTTTTTGCTTTGTTCTACTTTTTTTTTTTTTGGAGAGATTTTCGCTATAGGGCGTGTGCGCTCGCCAGACAGACAGAGAGAGACATAGAGACAGAAAGCGAGAAATCACCCCCCAGGGGGGATGGTCACGCCGCAATCCCTTCTCCTCCATTCTCCTCTCGGGATCCTGGGCACGCACGCACACGCGCCCAGCGCGAGTTTTAAGCCACCGGGTCCGGTACGCGAACCGCGGTCGACTACGTGGGAATCCAGCGACATAGCCATTACGCTAACTGCTGGTTCCCCTTTGTTCTACTTTTTAAAGATCTTTGTGATGGTTTCATAACACCAGAGAGACCAGAAACTTGTAAAGGCCAAAGATACACATTTAAAGAAGTTAGTGCTTATTAACAATTAATCTGGACCTCAACTATTTGTGTAGTTTATTGTGTAATTATGTATCCATAAGAACTTAGGAGGGACCAGCAGGTGGCATGGTGGTTATGGTGCTGGACTCTCACATGGTTGACTGTGGTCCGAGTCCCAGACCCGGAGTCTTGAAACTAACAATTGGCATGCGTGATGTCCAAAGTCCTGAGAGGAGAATGGAGGAGGAGGGACTGTGGTATGGCCATGTTCCCTGGGGGGTGATTTTTTTCTTTCTCTCTCTCTGTGTCTCTCACAAGTGCATGTGCCCTATAGCAAAAAACTCTAAAAAAGAAAAGAACATGCAAAATCTTTGGGCAGGTTGCAGGGTGGGAGGTAAGAGGCTGGTTCTGAGGCCTATCTTTGCCTGCTGATTTATTGGTGAGATGGGGTGGAACCAGAGGTAATTTCTTCAGTTGTGGTACTTTTCTCCCATGATGTCTGTACACAATTAGGACCTTCTGATGGTTTAGAAACTTCCAATTGGAATACAGCATATAGATTCAATCAGTATGATGAGGAAGAAAGAAACAGTAGCAGTTGATTCAATATATCATCTTTGGTAGCATTAGAAAGTATCCAGTGTCTGTGCATGCAATGGTTGCTTGATATTCTAGTTTTATTGTTGATGTTGTTGTTCTTTTGTTTGTTTTAAAAAATATATCCCTCATGGGACTGGCAACTGGCGTGGTGGTTAAGGGTGCCGGACTACCACATGGCCAACCAGAGTTCGAGTCCCAGACCTAGTGGCTTGTTTTCTCACTTTCTCCCTATCTCTCTATCTCTCTCTCACTCTGTCCCTCTCTTGTCAAATTTAAATAAATAAATAAATGAAAGAAGGAAGAAAGGAAAGAAGGAAGTTAAATAAGAATAATTATTTTAAAAAGAGTTTATTGCTCTTATGGGAGAGGGAGATAGAGAGAAAGGAGGGCTGGAGACAGGCATCCCCAACATAGTGTTCATACTTCAGCCAACTATGCTCCAACCTGCAGCTTCTGCTAGCCAGGGTCTCAGGCACACACATGCATCTTGCCTGCACAGGGAATCCTGGGGATGTGAACCCTAGACCTTCCCATATGGCCTTGGCCTCAGCATCATGAAGTATTGTGTTACTGCTGTGGTGGCTGGCCTTGATACTTTAGTTTTTTTTTTTTTTTTTTTTTTTTTTTTTTTTTTTTTTTTTTTTTTTTTTTGAGAGATTTTTGCTATAGGGTGCATGTGTGCCAGAGAGACATAGACAGAAAGTGAGAAATCACCTCTCAGTGGAGATGGCCATGCTGCAGTCCCTTCTCCATTTTCCTCTCTAGATTTTGGGTATGCACGCAGATGTGCCCAGTGTGAGTTTCAAGCTCCTGGTTCTAGGACTCAAACCACAGTCGACCATGTGGGGGGTCTAGTACCCTAACCACTATGCCATGTGCTGGCCCCAGATACTCTGGTTTTTAATTTGAGGTATGGCATACAGGTGGTGATCCAATACAGGAGTGGATGAGAAGAATTGGACTAATCTCTAGACTTAACCCTTGGAAACTGCTCTGTATCCATGAGAAAACTTCTCAGAGTAATAATGAATACAGTAAAGTGGCAGGATACAAGATCAGCTTACAAAAATCTATAGCATTTTTATATACAAACATCAAGCAGACAGAGGCAGAATTGAAGAAAGTAGTTCTGTTTACCATAGCCACAAAAAGTATAAGATACCTAGGAATAAATATAACCAAGGAAGTAAAAGACCTCTACAAGGAAAACTATGAAAATCTTTAAAAAGAAATTGAAAATGATACCAAAAAGTGGAAGGACATCCCATGCTCATGGTTTGGGAGAATTAATATAATCAAAAAGGCAATTCTACCCAAATTAACATATTTCATGCAATCCTTATAAAATTACAAGAGACATTCTTCACAGATCTAGAAAAGACAGTCTTAGAATTTGCCAAAAATCATAAAAGACCCTGTATTGCCAAAGCCATCCTATGCAAGAAGAGTGGAGTGGGTGGCATCTCACTCCCTGACCCCAAACTTTATTACAAAGCTATGATAATCAAAATAGCATGGCATTGGCACCAAAAAACAGACAAGTGGACCAACAGAACAGAATGGAGACCCCAGAAATAATCCCCAAAACATATAGCCAGCTGATCTTTGACAAAGGGTACCAGTCAAAGTCAATCCAGTGGGAAAAGGAAAACCTCTTTAGTAAGTGGTGCTAGAAAAACTGGATTATCCACCTGCAGAAAGATGAATCCGAACCCCTATCTCTCACCATTAACAAAAATCAACTCAAAGTGGGATCAGAGATCTAAACTTAAGACTTCAAAGTATAAAACTACTGTTGGACTACTGGTGGAAAACACTGGGGAAACTTTGGGAGACATTGGTGTAGGTAAAGATCCTGAAAGCATAGGCAATAATCCCCAAAATAAACAAGTGAGATTACATCAGATTTAGAAGTTTCTACACAACAAAGGACACAGTAATTAGTATGAATGGACAACCCTTGGAATGGGAGAATAATTTTTATACTATGCCCCAGGTAAGAGACTGATAACCAGAATATACAAGGAATGCAAGTGGCTTACCCATAAAAAATGATTAATCCAATTAAAAGATGGGAAAATGAGCTGAATAAACAACTCTCTAAGAAAGACATATGAACAGCCAAAAAATGTATGAAAAAATGCTCAGCATCTCTCATCGTAAGGGAGTTGCCGATCAAAACCACAAGGAGATACTACCTAAAAACCCAGTCAGAATGGCAAAGGTTAAAAAAAAAAAAGTTTAAGTGCTGGTGGGGATGTAGTGAAAGGGGAACTCCTACAGTATTGGTGGGAATGTAAATTGGTCCAGCCACTATGGAAAACAATATGGAGGTTCCTTAAAAACCTACAAATAGAACTACCATATGATCCAGCAGTTCAACTCCTGGGTATCAATACAAAGGACAGGAGAATGCTCAATCAGAAAAGTGCTTGCACATCTATGTTTATTATGACATTATTCACAATTGCCAAGACATAGAACCAACCTAGATGTCCATGAACAGATGAATGGATTGAAAAAGTGGGCACATGTACTCTATGGAATAAGGAGCCATAAAAAAACAACAAGATCCTGGCATTTGGTAGAAAGTGGATGAATATGGAAGATTCTTGGCTGACTGAAGTGAGTCAGGTTATGAAAGAGAGAGACATTGTATGTCTCCATTTAACATACCACTGTATGCACTCTATGGTAGAGATTGAAAGATTGGAGGACATAAAAATATTGAAAGTAGTTCATGGACACTGTAGATAGTGTGCAAGGAAGGTGGGAGAGTGACAGTGTAGAGAAGGTAATTAGGGAGAAAAAATAGGAGATAATATTGAAACATTCTTGGTTTATTATCATGCACGGATGCATATTGTACCCACAAAGATGTATAACAATTCAATGTAAATAAAAAAATAAGTCTGAAAGTATGAATCATACAAATTTCATATTTAAGAATGTACACATAGCAAACTTCACTGCTCTCATATTTCTTCTGAGAAATGCAGTTTTGGCAGTACATCTTATTTCTAGAAAATATAAGAAAAAAAGCCTCTTAACAATTCATTCTTCAGAGGGCAAGGAGGACAGGATCCTGCACTAGCTCCTTAGAATTCATGATACTCACCTCACAGACCAATATTTATGATGTCCCTAACATGAATTATTTTTCTAGGCTCCTGGGTTTCAGTTTTTTTTTCATCTATAAAATGAGTTTCATACCACAAATTGATCCTGGAGGCCTCAGACCAGTTGGTGTGAATCACCCAATTTCTTTTTTTAATACTTAGCTTCCTATCTCTAGTCCTTCTCCTCACCCCCTTTCTTAGATTTATTCAAAACATTTCCTACAGTTTGTTTGGATTGCTGTGGAAAGGTTACGAGCATCAATCCAAGGTTGAACTTTGATTTCAGGCAAATCATTTGTATTTCAAGGTCGGGCCAACTAGTGTCACAAATTGAGGGAAAACTCCCAAAACTGGAGTCCTGTGCTGTGCCTTTTCTTGCGCTGCTGGCCAGCTCTTGCTCAGACTTCGGTGTCCTGGTGGTGGCCATGGTAAGGGGCAGTGCTTGTTCAGAAAAATGGAGAAAGCTGGTGTTCTGTGCCTACTCAGCCTCTGAGATCCTTGGTCTTAGCTCATTCCT
>NW_006209268.1:264873-272886 GCF_000334495.1 Tupaia belangeri chinensis | reverse complement strand
TAATATGGTGATATCAGTACTTTGTTGTGGTTTTGAAATTTATCTGATAGTTCCTTTCTGGACATGTTAAAAATCTTAATTTTTTTTGGCAAAATATTTTCTTTTTTAGGATTGAGCATCTTTTTTTGCAGAGTTGTTTACATGAAAATTTTAGTAGAATTTAAGGGCTTTCTTAACCACATGCATTATTTCTTCCATAAATGTATGGAAAAAAAAATCATTGAAAGGGTTAACTTAACACTGGGTGAATGTTGTTCACTCTAAAGTTGCCTTAAGAAGGTCTTTGAATTTAAAAGTTGATCAAATCCAAGTGTCATTAGTATAAAATCAAATATTACAAAGAAATTGATCTGTTTTTAATTGCGAAAGGGTTTGTGGACTTGCCAGAGAGAGACAGATAAAGAGAGTAAGAGAAAGGGATAGTCACTCTCAGTAGGTTGTGGTCACACTGCAGTCTCTTGTCTGTTTCTCCAATCTGTTGGGATTTTGGCCATGCATATACATCTGCTGGCCATGTTTTTCAAGCTGTGAGGGCTGGTATTTGAACCACAGTCTGCCATGTGGGATTGGCTTTCTTAACCACTAGGCTAGAGGGCTGGCTTTAATGACTTCTTTGAACTACGATAATTATTTTTAATTTTTTATTTAAATTAAAATTAATTTATTTGCTGCAGGGCACATCTGCTTATGAGAGAGAGAGAGAGAGAGAGAGAGAGAGAGAGGAGAGAGAGAGAGAGAGAGCATGAGCAAGCGAGATAGCTGCCAGGTCTGGGATTCAAACTGAGGTCAGCTATGTGGGAGTCTAGAACCCTAACCTGCTTGCAGGTGGCATGGTGGTTAGGGGTCTAGACTCCTACATAGAGTTATTTTTATGAAATAATATTTTACTTCATATTTTTAGAACTACTCCTTATTCTTCTAGGCAACCACAGCACAAGTGAAATGTAAAGTTGTAAGTTGTTTTTTTTTTTGGCGGGGGAGAGATTTTTGCTATAGGGTGCGTGTGCTCGCCAGAAAAACACAGAGACAGAGAGACAGAAACTGAGAAATCACTCCCCAAGGAGAATGGCCACACTGCAGTCCTTTCTCCTCCATTCTCCTCTCAGGATCTTGGGCATGTACGCACATGTGCCTGGCGTGAGTTTAAGCCACCGGGTCCAAGACTCGAACTGCATTTGAGTACATGGGAGTCCAGCAACATAGCCATTACGCTAACTGCTTGTCCCAAGTTGTAGGTTTAATGTGTATAACTGCATGTTATTTATGTTCCTCGTGCAGCCTGAAGAGTTTCTGCTCTTAATGCCTTTCTATTATTTGGGGTCTGTGTGGAAGAGCTCTACCAGGGAGTTCTGCTAATTAAATTGAGTTGGCTCAGTTTTGTAGCAAAACAGGTAGCTGTATTGTTTTATTCCTTGATGCTCATTGCTGGAAAAAGTTTCTGTAAAGAAGGGAGGATATTAGGGCCACCAGGTGGCATGAAGCTTAAGGTGCTGGATTTCACATGGCCAACTTTTTGCTTTGCGTCCTGGACCTGGTGGCTTGAAAATCACGCTGGGCATGCATGCATATATGCCCCAAATCCCAAAAAGAGCATGGAGGAGAAGGAATTGCAGTGTGGCCTCTGGGGAGTAGTTTCTCACTTTTCCTCTCTGTCTTTGTGCTTATAGCAAAAAACTTAAAAAACAAAAATGAAAAAAGCTAAAAAGAAGAAAGGAGAATATTAGTCACTAGTTTTAGTACAAAACTAGTTTGGAGTTCTGTAGAGGAGCTGCCAGTATTGAGGATCCATCACTTGGAGCTTGCTGGCTTCACCTTCTGTCTTTGCTGGGCCAGGAATCCTTGGTCTTTCGTGCTCCTATCACTCTGCCAGCAGAGGCTTTTCAGTGCCTTCTGATCTCTCTATTTCTCTGTCACCCATGCATGCATTCTATCATAAATGAAAAAGAAAAGCCTTATTAGAGATCATGTAAATGTGTGGGTAGCTCTTTAAAATGTATTAAGTGAAAAAACAGAATACAAGGTGGCCTACCTGCTGTGCAGGTATTGTAAAATTTTTGCATATGCTCAAAATAATGTAAGAAAGTATAAGTGAATATAATAGAGGATGGTAAAATTATGGGCCATTTTCATTTCATTTTTTGCACCAACAGTTCCTTAGTGTTTTAATACATTTGCAGTAGTGTCTTGAAGTTACTTTTGCATAATAGACATGTAGGACTCAAAGGTCTATGAAATGAAGTTGAATGAAGAGTCTTTGACATTGCGGTTAAGCTGCTGGGAAATGGAGGTTGAAAAGACCCACTATTGTCTGTGTGTCTTCTGGAACTGAAGTAAGTAAGTTCTGTGTCCATTTTTCTCTATGCCCATCTAAGTATGCATCAGTATTTATCTTTCTGGGGAGGAAGTGTACCCACAGCTGAAAATTCGTAACTCTCTAAGTCCTTTAGGAAGCTAAAAGGAAGTTTGAGGCAAATGTGCCTTCAGTATTCTCTGGTTGCCTCTTTAAGCCTCTCTACTTTGCCTATTGCCACGGTGCATATCTTGAGTGAGCAGTTCTCACCCTGCTCATAAGAACCTTGAGCTCTTGCACACCTTGCATGAAGCAGTAGTGTGTAGAGAAAAGGAGTGCTGGTTCTGGTTTCATACTCTTGGTTTTGCGTCCTGGCTGGTTGTGTGACTTTGGAATTGTAGGCAGTTCCCTCAGCTGTGCAATGGAGACCACACGTCCTAGCCCCAGGGTGTTGTGAGGATTACACTGGCTCGTACTAGTGAGGTCCTGAGCACAGTGCTCACTCTGTAGTACTCAGCTGCAGCAATGGTGATGATGCCACTTAGAATCAATCTTCCAGGGTACTTGAATGTTTTCCTCATTACTAAGGCATGCCTTTTGGTTATGGGAGATCAGAAAGCACAAAGAAGAAAATAAAAATAACCCATAACTTCACAATAGATTCTGCACTTTAAGTCTTGTCTGATGATGAAGTAAAAGGTGTTGGTCATTTGGGAAAGTGAAGGTGTCTGTAAGTAGGGTGTTCCCACCGACCCGAGGTGGATTCCCTATTTTGCCTATGCCTACTGCAGTCCTGGCCTCATCGTCATTCAGTAGAGACTTAAGTTTGTATCTTGGTTCTACTACTACTGATAAATTTTGTCATATGAGCAAACCAGATAAATGTTTCTAGATATTTTTTAAGGCTGACAAAGTTAGGTTAGCTTTATCATTCCCCCTTGTCTTAACCTTGCCCTTGGTTCACCTGTGGTTTGTTCTTTTCCCTTTGGTGACTCCAGTTAAAGGAGCAGAGAAGATGACATTGGACACATCAGTCAGTCCACACATTTGAGCACCAGTTAAATGCTAGGCATGCTTCCAACCTTGGGGATTACCAAATTAAACAGTAAAGGCATGCTTTTGGCTCAGGGAACTTGCAGTAGGTCCTGGATAGGGATGGATGAATATCCTGCTATGGTGTGAGGAAAGCTTCTAGGGGGAAGCCCAGGATCTGACATGAATATTTACTTGAATTTTTTTTTTTTTTATTGGGATGAAGTAAAAACAAAAAGGAATTCCTTGTGCTAAGTCAGGAGGCCTGTGTTTGAAATGCTTCATCTGTACCAGCTCATTGTAATTCAGGTTCACGTGCAGGCCTAAAATGGTCTAGCACCTACTTCCTGGGTCCGGGAAGCACAACTCCTATCCTCACAGAGTACCCAGGCAAACAGAAGGCAGGTGCTTGCTGTGATGGGCACAGGGTGCTCTACTCATGATAACTATTCTAGAGTGTTGGACCCAGGAGCATGTGGAGGTTTTCAGTCCCTCCGTGTGTGAGTATATTGTTATTGCTATTCCATTTGTAAAGAACATTTTGCACCTGCTCTAACCTAATAAATATCTAGAAAGGGAAATAATTAAAAGGCGAACTTAGAGCATGAAGCGTTTGTTGCTACATTGGTCTCTTCTAGAAACAGCGGAGTCCACATCATCTCCCTGAGTCAGCTGTGATGTCTCTGGGCGTTCATGAACAAGGGAGGAAAACGAGTGGATCCCTACTGGCTCCGAGGTTTTCCTAGTTGCTCTAGATCAAGCTGAGGAGAATCACTGGAAGGTTTAGGAGGATGAAAGCCTCACAGTGGCGGTCGCTGTTTTCTCAAGGGGAGGCTGAGGAGTCAGGTCATGGCAGCAAGTAAAGCACTGAATGTAGTGACGAAGCTGGATGTGGCACAGCCTGCCAGAGTCATCTAGCACAGCAACCTGCATCTTTGCTTCCATGGCACTAGGCTGATTTATCTTATCTCTTATTTCCTGGCTGTGTTTTTTATAGAATGTTAATGGGGGTTTATGTTGGGATTTCTGTGTGTGTTCACAGAAATGTGCCAATGCTTGTATATAGAATATTAATGATGGGGTCCTAAAAAATAATACTTCCTTAAAAAGAAGTATCTAGCACAAGACAGGCTTGGGTTGAGAGCCTAAGCTAACATTTTATTACTGTATTTCTGTATCTTAGTCCAGAAATTGGCACTGTGGGGAGCATGGGGATGTTCAATAACGAATAAGCGGTCTGTGTTGTGAACAACCTGTCTGGCCCATATGGAATTCCTGAGGTTTTATCCCACACCCAAACTCCTCCCTTTCTAAACATTGTAATATTTCCCATTGAGCTAAAATATTTATATAAGGAGACCTTACCGTGTAGCCTACAGGATAGACAGCTGGCAAAGCCTGGCCCATCCTTCCAAACTCCATGTAGAGAATGGCTCTGAAAAACGACCTTCTTCACTGTAGGAATCATGCCATGATGCAGCTTCCAGCAGCACAACGTTTTGATAATGCTAGAGGACATTAGATGGCATTTTCTTTTGGTCCAGGAGGATTGTTTTCCCATTGTGCAGGATTACAAGCCAAGAGTTAATAACCCATACCCTTATGACAAGTCAAATATTTAATCTACACTGGGAAGCAATTTGAAACGGACATTTAATTCAAATGTCTTTTTCTCTTGTGTTCACTGACCTGGGACTAGATACCTTATCCTTGGCAGAGTCTTTAAAGCCAAAGTTAAAGTTAAGGCCACTTGTTTCTGTTTATTGCTCTAACAGTTGCCTGCACAGATTTTCCTTATGATTTTCTATTCATAACTATTTTAGAGTGTTGGACTCAGGAGCAGAGTGGAGGTTTTCAGTCCCATCTGTGTGAATATATTCTTATTGCACTTCTATTTTGCTTATAATAGACATCTGCTCTAACCTACTGAATGCATAGAATGAGAAGTAATTAAAGATGAACTTAAGCTTAAAGTGTTTATTGCAGCAATGATCTCTTCTAAGAAGAACTGAAGTTGGATGGCTTATGGTAAATAGTGGCATTTTGGCTTGATAACATTGAGCATGAAAACAAGCATCTAATGCTGAATTCATGTTGTTAGGTTTAGCTTAACAGTTAAGACCATAGTATAGCATTAGCCACATATTTTATTAATGAAAATTACTACCTGAGTAAGTGTTACGAGTAAATGGAGAATGATTGGGATATGGCCATTGCATTTAGCCAAACTGCATTGTTCTTAAGTTTTCAGTCTTACGTAAGTGTTGATTTGAAACTTTGAGGACTTTTCCCGAATCCTCATAAACCTCTGCTGTAGCTCCCTTGTAGTACCTGTGCTATTTATTATTTGTTGATATGTTTGTTCTTCATTCACTAAGGCCAGGAACTGTGTTGTAACATCTTTGAGTGAATGACATCTTTCGAGTGAAAGCTTACATGAAAGGAAGAATTCCACACAGCCTTTTTGAGGACAAGAAAATAGTGGAAACAGCATTCTCTTTGGATACACAAGTGTATTTGACACCTGTCTCATTTGTTCACTGGCTGTCTGCCTTTAAGTAGGTGTCTGGTCCTTTTTAAACATTACTTTTCTCATAAGTATCAGTTTAAGTGGGGATAATAACCTGAAAAGTTGTTAACATATTCAAACCAGCCTCAGTAGTTGTTTAAGGGAGTCATCATGTATGTGAGGTGCCTTACGGTACCAGGAGGTGCTTAAGTGGTAGTGGTTATTCATGTCACGTTTAACAATAAACTATTGTAGATCAAATACTTGATTTCTGTTTCTCCATCAAGCTTACCTTTCAATTTTACATAGCTGATTTCATAGGGCATATGTTTTTCAAGGTGTTCCAAAGAAGCCCTTCACATTTTCCCATTTCTCAGCACATTTTTTAACTTGGTATCAAAAAATCTGTGTGCTGTTGGCTGTTTACTTGTTTATTCACCCATTCTACTAATATATATTGGACTCCTGCTGCTTTCCAGGCCGTGGGCTGCAAGCAGAGATAGGTAAATTAACAAAACAAATAAGTTCCCTGTCCTACTAGTGTCTCTTAGTTACAGTAGAGAAATAAATCAAATGCAATAAATAAATGAAGGCATAGTCAGTTGTGAAAATGTCATGCAGAGCCTGTCCCATAGTATAGTAAAGGAGCTGCATCCCATGTGGCTGACCAGGGTTTGAATCTCTGCCTTGGCGGCTTAAATATACATGTGGGTACGTGTATGTGTCTGCCCCAAATCTAGATAGGATAGAGAAATGGAGGAAAAAAGATTGAGATGTGGCTCTACCCCACTTTCTCTCTCTCTCACTCTTTCTCTCTCTGGTATATCTCCTCTGGCAATAAAATTGAAAAGAAAAAAAGAAAAATATCATTCAGAAAACCAAATGATGAGGTGAATAGTTGGGAGTGATGGGAAACTATTTTGGACAGGGTAGTAAGAGAATGTCCTTTTGAGAAGTGATGCAAGCTGAGACTTAAAAGAATGTGGTGGTGCCTCCCATACCTGCTCTGCAAGAGTCTAGGAGACCTGCAGAACAAGGGTCTCTTTACCTTGTGGGCTCAGCATGAAGGACCAGCCTCACTCTGTTCCCCTCTGCTCTCTGAGCCAGCATCAGTGGGCGGGTGAGCCTCCCATCAGCTAAGTTTCCCCTGCAGAATGGAATTACCAACCACCCCTGCCCAGTAGTCTGTAGGTTCACCCATTTAGACTAGGATCTCTGACTTTCCTCCATTTCCCTGTTTTTGACACCTTAATGGACATCAGACTCACTGTGGTTATGTGAGGACTACATTGCTTGCCCTCACCTCCAGAGTGTCTGATTCAAGCAGGCCTGAGAATCTTTATTTCTAGCAAGTTCCCAGGTGAGGTTGATGCTAATGGTCTAATGACCACACTTTGAGAGCTGTGCTTATATCTGTCATTCATTTCATCTAACCAAGAAATAAATGTGGGAGCATTGACAGTTACATAGTGCTCACTACATACAGACCCAGTCCAGAGTGCTTTGCATGCAATACGCTATGACTACTTAGAGAATCTTTTGAGGAAGGTATTATTATTATTTTTTGTGTGTTACAAATGAGGAAGTGGAGGCACAGAGAGGTTAGTGGCTTTAAGATTACTTAGTCAGGAAATAATGGTGTTGAGATTTGAACGGGGGCAGTCTAACTCCAGAGTCTGTGTTCTTTTTTTTTTGGAGAGGTTTTTGCTATAGGGTGTGTGCGTTCGCCAGAAAGACAGAGAGACAGAAAGTGAGAAATCACCCCCTCCAGGGGGGATGGCCACACTGCAGTTCCTTCTCTTCCACTCTCCTCTCAGGATCTTGGGCATGCACACACGCGTGCCCAGCGTGAGTTTAAGCCATCGGGTCTGGGACTTGGACTGCGGTCGACTACATGGGAGTCCAGCGACATAGCCATTATGCTAACTGCTGGTCCCCAGAGTCTGTCTGTGTTCTTAAGTATTAGATTAGGCTAAAACAGGAGTAGTGTTAGTGCCTACCTTCTGTTTTTTTTTTTTTTTTAATGATTATATGAGATAATCTAGGTATGAAAGCTGATGTGTGTGTGTTTTAATTAGGTCTTCTCCCCTTATCATTACTCTATATGTAAAAGTGGATGCTAATATACTAGTTATTAAGCCTTGTGGTGCATTAAATCACTGACTAGGAAGTGACATTCAGC
>NW_006209268.1:261169-264862 GCF_000334495.1 Tupaia belangeri chinensis | reverse complement strand
TAAACTAAGATTTAAAATTTGAGTAGGAAAGGTTGCTAGCCAACTGCAGTCTATGTAACAGTTGCTCTGTAAAGGTGTATTAAATAAATGTGTGAATTCTAATTGACATGAAACCACTGCCATTTTCTGTTGTGACATTTGAGTAAGCAAATATTTCTTTAAAAGGACACAGAAAGTTGGGGGTGGCAGGTTGCATGGTGGTTAGGAGCATTGGACTCCCACATGGCCAACTGCAGTTTGAATCCTGGACCTGGTGTTTTGCTTTCTCACTTTTCCTCTCTCTCTCTCTCTCTCTGTGAGACATTCTCTCTCTTAATTATTTAAAATAAATAAAAAAGTTAAATAGTAATAATAATAATAATAATAAAAAGACACAGAAAGCATAACCTACAAAAGAAAAAGTGACAAAATGGACTCTATCAAAATTCAAAGTTTTTGTTCTTGAAAATATACTTGGAGAAAAGGCAAGCCATAGACTGAGAGAAAATACTTGTTAAACATAAATCTGATAAAAGACTTGTATTCAGAGTATATAAAGAATGTTTACAACACATTAAACAGATAACTAAAATGTAGACAGAGATTTGGATAGACTCATCATAAAAGGAGATATCTAAATGACCAATAAGCACGTGAGATTTGGAAAATATATATTAAAGCCACAGTGAGATAACTATTATAAATCCGTTAGAATAAATAAAGTTAAAAAGATTAACAATATCAAGTGTTGGTGAGGATGTGGCGCAATTAGAATCCTTCTGTGTTGTTGGTGCAAGTGCAAGTTGGAAAACAGTATGGTGGTATCTGTAAGATGAACATAAATTTGCCATACAACTTCTTTTAATTTGTCAAAGAGAAATAGAACTTGTTCATACAGACCTTTATGTGAATATTTGTAGCAGTATTATTTATAATACTCCCAAGCTAGCTGCAACCTATTTGTACTATGCAATACTACTCAGCAGTAAAGAGAATATCTTATTAAGGGACCAGGTGGTGACACAGCAGTAACATGTGATGTTCTCTGAGGCAGACCCACATGGGAAGGCTCCTTGTCTTTGTCCAGAGCTCTCCCTAGTATGTCAGGCACACACATGCTCATGATTCGGGCTGACTGAAGCTGAGGGTGGATTATGGTGTCAGGATCTTATTGTGGGCTCAATCTCTCTGTCTCTCACTGTGTTTCTTTTACTTATGGAATAAATAAAGACTAATATATTAATACGTTAATATATATTTTCAATATTTAAGTTTGTTATTATTGCATATTCATTTAATTTAATTTGACTGAAAGAGACAGAGAGAGAGAGGGAGAGTGAAGAAGCAAACCACCAGGTCCAGGACTTGAACTGCTGTTGGCCATGTGGAAGTCCAGCACCTTTAACCACCTTGGCTCCTGTCAGTCCCAGTACATTAATATATAATACATGTTGAATGTTAATGAAACTTAAAAATTTTGCTAGGTAAGACAAGTCAAGCTCAAAAGGATAAATATGTCTGATTCTGTTATATAAAGTTTTAAATTTTTCAAAACTAGTGTTTTGTTTTTGTTTTTGTTTTATTTTGTTTTGTTTCCGGAGGCTTTTGCCATACAGTGTGCGTGCTTGCCAGAGAAAGAGAGACAGAGACAATGAGAGGGAAAGTGAGAAATTACCCCGGAAACTGTAGGGTGAAAGTATTGTTATCTTGAATGTGGTAGAGGTTACAGGTTGTGTGCAATTATAAAAATTTATCAAAATGTAAAAATGAGTGACTTTTATTGTATTATTATTGTCACTAATCTCTGAATTGTAAAGAATAGCCTAAAGCAAAACATTTAAAATATACAGCTTCTGTCAGTTTAGCTTACTTGATTCTACTAATGAAGCATTCTGTAGATTCTTCACTAATTAAAATACATGATGATTTTCAAAGTATGTTATATTCTTATTGTGTAAGTCATTGTGTAATTAGAACATTTGTAAAGAGATTACTTTATTCCTTTCTTTTTCTCTTTTCAAAGAAACCATACTAACTTAGTTTGTAAGCCCTGTATTTATTTTGTGGGAAGCATTAGTTTAACTATGAAAACACTGTACACATTTATGGGACAGATTTCTTGTTTTAAACAAGAGAGGTTGTATGCCTGTGTTAAAGAAAGCCAACAGCATTTGTATCTACTGCAAAGGCCTTTCTCACCTGGTTTTCTCCGAAATAGGCCCAGTAATGACCACCTTGCAAGGCCATTGTGAAGGTGGCCTATGAGGATGACACAGGGTCCTGAGAGACTGGTGACTTTACTGTGTGTCTCCATAATACTTCTTACAGTTTTCTCCGAGCCAACACCGGGGAATGTTTTGAAATGATTATTTGAAAAACTTACTTACTATGTTATTTTATCCATATATTTTTTTAACTTACCGTGCCCTGGAAATGACACTTTAATATCTACATATTTAGATTTTTAGCAGTCATTTAGGCCTAATGGAATATTTTTCTTTCATCATGTTACCTAATGTAGCATAATAATTAATAGAAGAGTATTTTCACTTAAAATTAATTTCCAGGGATGAATGTAAATAGAGAAAATCTTCCCTTAAGAAATTGTCTATATTTATGCATAAATTCAAAGTAAAATTTTGGAGTTGAATTTAGACATATAATTAGAGAATCTTTTTGATGATAAGAAAATTGAAAAATATTTTTGTTTTTAAACTGGATGAGTTTATTTTAAAAATATGAGGGTGGTTATGAGGTATGGAGGGGAGAGATATTTAACAGACAAAAAATGTTATCTGTTGAAAAAAATGTATACATCATGATGAGGACTTTATGTAAAATGTGAAATTAATCTGGGAAAAATAAAAATAAACAAAATTTTCAAGAGGTGAGTGGATCAAAAATCAAATTTGAAAATGGAGCCAGGAAAGCTTACCTTCCAATCCCAGAAATTATAACAAAGCAGGAGGAACCAAGCAGAAAACTCTGATTTTTTTTCCCATGAACTTTGAAAGACTTCTATAAAACTATAGGGCCTCTTACAGTTTTATTATTATGTTTATGAGTTGCAAAGAACAGGATTTCTGATATATTGTGAGCGTTGACATTTTAAAATTGAATGGGTAAATAATTTTCTAAGTATATCTATTTGGGATCTAAATTCTATAATGATTTCATTCTTATTATTGCCTATTTCAATATATAAAATAATTTAAAAACCAAATTATTAAGCTTTTATTGAAGAACCAACCATTCTGTGGTGTCTGCTGGTTTTCTATCAACTTTCCAATATTATCATCTCTGTGCCCGAGAAAAATATTACATTTATCCTTGTTCCCTGAAGTTAAGCTGAAGTACCATCTCCTCACTACTCCTGCAGTGTCCTCCACTGGATGCATCAGTGAGCTCAATTCATTAATGTTTGAATTCAGATTCTTGTTTTCTAATGATCTCAAGTTAATAAGGCACAGACCACATCTCTAAATTGACTTTTTTTTTTTTTTTTGCATTTTTTTTTATTTCAAGAAAAACAGTTTTCGTGTTTTTTTTTCTCCTGAAACTTTTTTTTTTTAGTTAATTAATTTAGGAAGAAGCCATGGGCCTTCAGGAGAAGGTTCCACATGGCTACAGTGAACTAGATTTTTAAGGAAATGAAGATTTTCTACTAATAATTCAGCCTCCAACAAATGAGCTAGCGGTAGGGAGCCCCCCCCC
>NW_006209268.1:231434-260929 GCF_000334495.1 Tupaia belangeri chinensis | reverse complement strand
CACGTGCACTCGCCAGACAGACAGAGACATAGAGACAGAAAGCGAGAAATCACCCCCCAGGGGGAATGGTCACACCGCAATCCCTTCTACTCCGTTCTCCTCTCGGGATATTGGGCACACATGCACATGCGCCCGGCATGAGTTTTAAGCCACCGGGTCTGGGATGCGAACTGCAGTCGACTACATGGGAGTCTAGCTACATAGCCATTACTAACTGCTGGTCCCAAATCTAACTACTTTCAATAGCAAGTTCAGCTGGTAATTTCAAGAAGAGCAGTTTTGAATTGGTAAGGAAATTTGCTTAAAACTTAAAACCTGGAAACAGATTAGTATTCTGTTCAAATAGTAGGTACATGAACCTATTGACAGCTCAAGACAAGACAGAAACTCTTAAAACTGGGCAACAAAGCCTAGAAGAAAAGCAACAATCTTTTAGTCAAAAGTCACAGAATGCTATTTCACTACTTCAGTCTCATGTACTTAATCTTTCTTCTGTTGTGGTTTGATGTTCCTGTTTGAATGCTGGGATATAATATTCAACTCTAGACTTGTCCCTACAATTAAGTTGGCCATTTTCTTAGTCTTTGAACTCTTCTTTCTGTGTGTCTGCATTTAATTTTCCTAATATAGCACTCCCTTGAGAATTTCTTGGAGATCTGGTCTGGTGCTGGTAAATTCTTTCAGGTTTTGTTTATCTGAGAATATTTTTATCTTTTCTTTACATATGAAGGATAATCATGCCGGGTACAGTATTCTTGGTTGCAATTGCTTTTCCATTAATACTTTGAATATATTTTCCCATTCTTTCCTCGCTTGCATTGTTTCTGATGAGAGATCTGCTGTTAGTCTGATGGGATATCCTTTGTAGGTAGCTTGCCTTTTCTCTCTTGCCAATCTTAGTAACTTGTCTTTGTCTGTGGTTTTGGTCAGTCTGGCTATAATGTGTCTTGGAGAAGATCTTCTTGGGTTGAATCTATTTGGGGTCCTTTGTATTTCTTGGGACTGGATCTCTGAGTGCCTCTCTAGGTTAGAAAAGTTTTCTTGCAGGATTTCATGGATTAGATCATCAATGCCCTTATGATTCTCTTTGCCTTCTGGGATGCCAGTTAACCGGATGTTTGAATGTTAGATGGTATCTAGTACTTCTCATATAGTATTCTCAAATTTTTGGGCAGTTTTCTCAGTCTTCATGGTGGATTTTTCTAGGCCAGCGATTTTCTCTTCTATGTCTGAGATTCTATTTTATGTATGATCAAGTCTGCTTTTAATACTTTCAAGAGAGATTTTGACTTCCTGTATTACAGCCTTCATCTCTAACAGTTACACTTGTTTCTTTTGTGAAGTGTGTAAATTCCTCTTTTAGATCTTGCAAGAATTTCCTCACCTCCTGGAACTCATCAGCTCCTTTCTCCTTCCTCTTCAGCAGTTCATTGTCTCTCTTCCATCTCTGTTAGTTTCACCATTATGAATGTTCTAAATTCTTTATCAGCCATTTCCATGATTTCTATAGAACTTTTTTTGGATTAAGAGGAGTTATTCTTTTCCCTTGGAGGAGAGATATTTTCTTGCTTTCCCATATTTCTTGTGGCGCTGGAGTGATTTCTAGTCATCTGATGGATGGTATTTTTCTTCCCAAACTTGAAGTTCTATCTGAGCTTCCAGGAGTGTGCAGAAGAGAAAACAGAGAGAGAGAAATAAGAGCAATAAAAACAACCAAGAAACAGAGAAAAAGAGAAGAAAAAAGCTAAAAATAACTACAAAGAATACCATTTTTAAAAATTTAAGAAAAAGTGGGATGTTCTCTAATCACTAATGTATTTTTGTTTTTCTGATGTGCAAAACATTAATCTAGATGTTGTGAGGAAAGACTAAAATGAGTAATAACTAATACTCAACAAGGTTGCATGAGATGCCAGATGCTATGCCACAAGCTGTATGTGTGGGATTTCATTTAGTGCTCTGGCAGCTCTATGAAAGAGTTCTTAGTTACACACACATGCATTTTAACATTTCAGAAAACTGCTACATTAAGAGATACAGTAGTGGAGCTGGGATTTCAGTTCAGACAGCAGATAGAATGTTCTTAACTCTCACAGTTAATATCCAGAGCCTCATTTTTCTCTATAAAGATAACAAACTAGGTTGTTGTAAAGGTTAATAAATGAGTAATGCTATCAAATCACTGGTACCATGTAGAAACCACTTGATGGTAGTAATTATTGTGTCCGTCATTGAGGAAGGATTGTAGAGATTAAAATAATGTATGTAAAGCATTTTGTATAGAGTGTGGCATATAAGCACTGAGACTCAAAGAGGCATGCTTTAAATTGGACCTTGAAAATTGGCAGAATATTTATATAGAGAGATCAGTACTTGAAGAAAGGAGCATAATCAAGAGTAGGGGAATGCACATACAGAGGTATTAGGATGGGGTTGAGGACCATTAAGTAGGCTGTTTAGCCTGTACTTAGGTGCGCAGTAAGAGGGAAAACTGATTGGAAAGTATTTGGTGCCAGATTGCTGTATATCTTTTTCTAAAAAATTATTTATTTTATTTATTATTTTTCTTTTACTTGACCAGACACACACACACACACACACACACACACACACACACACACACACAGAGAGAGAGAGAGAGAGAGAGAGAGAGAGAGAGAGAGAGAGAAATGGAATGTGAGAAAGCAAGCCACTAGGTCTGGGGCTCAAATCGTGGTTGGCCACATGGGAGTCTAGTGCCCCAACCACCATACCAACCTGTCGGCCCCTCTTCATGTATCTTGAATGCTAGGCAAAGAGATTTGGCTTTGCCCTTGTTTTAAAATCTATGTGCTGATTTAACTTGCTCAAAAATATACAGTATATATTTATTATCTTTGGTAAATTAATTCTTTAAGCACTTCAGAAGGATTGGGTTCCTTGGCATATTTTCTTGTTGCCATTATTATTTAATACATTCATTTTCTGAAATATACTGGGACAGTGCCTTGATAGAATCAAAGCTGCTCAGAAAATGAGTCATTGACTTCTTTCAAATAGCTTCTTAGGATTTTAAATTTTGTGTTGACAGATTTCCACACACTGTCTGGAAGTCTGTCTTTTGGTATAGCTGAAATGTTCAAAAGAGTTTTGTGTGATTTGGTGCATTCAGGTTGGAAATGATGAAAACAACTTCTGGAAAGAGCTGACAGTGTAGGTTACACCTGACAACCCAGAAGCAAAGTACTGTAGACTGTTCATCACATCAGTTATTTTTTCCCAAAATTATTACAGTGAAATCTAGACACAGAGAGCACTGCTCTATTAGGGATTTTATTCTACTCTTAGTATAACTGTGTTTTTTGTGTGATATGTGTGTGTGTGTGGGTGTGTGTGTGTGTGGGTGTGTGTGTGTGTGGGTGTGTGTGTGTGTGGGTGTGTGTGTGTGTGGGTGTGTGTGTGTGTGGGTGTGTGTGTGTGTGGGTGTGTGTGTGTGTGGGTGTGTGTGTGTGTGGGTGTGTGTGTGTGTGGGTGTGTGTGTGTGTGGGTGTGTGTGTGTGTGTGTGTAAAAATAAATATGTCTCAATGTGGACCTTTAATGCCCTCCCCTTTTTTTGTTAACTCAAGTATATCATAAAGTTCTGTAGAATACATTGTTGACAGCACAGTTAACAGTCATGAAGTCAACAACTCACTTTACCTCATAAATACTGCATTCTGATTTGGTCATTATTTTTCTGTTTGCAGTATGATTTAATTAAAAAATAATTGTACAGAAAGAAAATCTGTAACTCACCATTTATATGATATTATAAAGAGCAGTGTGAGGTTGACATGAAATTTTTTCTACATCAGATAAAAAAACTAGTTTACTGTGTGCCTATTTAACTTACACACAGTAGTTTGCTCTGTTAGGTTTACTTCAAATGAGGCAACATAAATTTTTCTTTTGATAAACATATTTAAGGCATCATTTGGGGCATGAGGAAAATAATGAACATATGAATATCGAATAGAAATGTATAATATTTTACTCAGAGGAAACCTAAGTACTTATTTCTGCTATGCCTGTATTTTATACAGGTAAACATATCACACTGATTTCGTCCACATCTGTTATAACAGAGAGAAAAGAGCAAGAAAAATCACAGTTAACAGTTTTGACAGGTTTGTACCAAAATGATATCTAATGTGTCCAGATGTTCTATCTTAAAAAAATGTAGAATGACTCATACTGTAAATTAATCTAAAAGGAAAACCTTTATAGCCACCAGTTTTTAATTTAGCTTTCCTCACATTCTAGTATGTCTGACAAGGACATTATCCCTGGAGAAAGTAGAGCAGACATCATACCAACTCTGATTAGCATTGTGACGAAAAATAACGGTTGAAATAATGTTATCCTCAGATTCTCAGTCTAGTTGTAGAATAAAACATTGTTCATGTTGTGTATTGATATAATATAAAATAAGTAAAATGTGGCTATTGCCACGATTTGACTCAAACTGGAAATAAGTGACACCCTTGCAGCAATTCAGATACATGAAAAAACACACAGTGTGGCCTGTGTGTTCCTCAGTCCTTAATATTTCACATTTGTGAAATTAAGTCTGTAATAATAATCACATTAGTCTTACAGATTAGTTGAAGAGAATTTGAGGAGAAAACAACTCCATGGTGATTTTCATGGCCTACAAAGCAGTATATTTTTGTAAAATCATTGCTTAATTGCGAGATGAAGGGTAAAGCAACCTGAATACGTGATAGCCTCTGTGCTATGTGGGTCTTACTAATATGTGAGGTTGCTCATGGTGATTCTTCTTTTCTAAGCATTTTGAGTCTCTACCACATTAGTGATGTTTATTTTAGGGGATACATGGTTTCCTCCCCATCACTGGTCTCTTTGATGTCCCAATTGTAGAACTGAGCATTTCCCCAGGGAACCAGCAGTTAGCGGAATGGCTATGTCGCTGGATTCCCACGTAGTCGACCGCGGTTCGTGTCCCGGACCCGGTGGCTTAAAACTCACGCCGGGCGCGTGTGCGTGCGTGCCCAAGATCCCGAGAGGAGAATGGAGGAGAAGGGATTGCGGCGTGACCATCCCCCCTGGGGGGTGATTTCTCGCTTTCTGTCTCTATGTCTCTCTCTGTCTGTCTGGCGAGCGCATCCCCAAAAAAAAAAAAAAAAAAGAATTTCCCTAGGGCTCAATTCTGAAACCATAGCACTGACCTCAGGCCTTTTGTCTGATTTTCCTGTCTCCCCTATTTGTGTGTGTGTGCGCGCGCACATGCATGCCTGTGTTGTGTGTGTGTGTGAGAGAGAGAGCATATATTCTACATTTGGCTTTATTTTTTATTTATATTTTTACTGTTCTTAGTTACTATGACAAAATTACTTTAATATCTAGTGGGAAAAGCTCCTTCCAACTTTGGATTTATTTTCTTCAAAAAAATGTTTACACTATTAATTTTCCCTGTTTCCTCCATGTATGTATTTAGAATTAATCTGTCAAGCTCCCTCTGGATGTTAAAGGAAATGCTCTGAAATTGCAACTTAATTTTTGGTAATGCTGACACCTTGAAAATATTGATTCATTTCATCCCTGAGCATTTTCTTTTTTCCTTTATTCTGAGAATTTTCCATGTTCTTTAGGTTTTCAACATTTTCTCCTTGAGAATCTTGTCCTGTCTTTGTTAGGTTAATTCATAAATACATTGCCTTTGTTGCTTTTATAATTATTGTGGTGTTCTCCTATTTACTAATTAATTAGTATAATATAGAGGCATTTCATTGATTTTATTGCTTTTATACCTGATAATAGTACAGAACTCTCTCATTAGTCCCCATTACCTTACTAGGTGAAGTTCTTTGTTTTATTTTTAGTGACCAATAGGTTATGAATTTTTTCCACTTTTGTCTGTCTTAAAAGGTCTTCATTTTGCCTTGATTTTGAAAGGTGTTATTGCTGGTTTAAGAATGCTATAATGCTGATTTTTTTTTTTAATTTCAGCACTTTAAAAAATGTCATTTTAATATTTCCAGTATTTCTCATTTATTATATTGATATTGCTTGACTAGTTTTCAGTTCTTAGTCTCTTTCTGTGTCTTCATTATATCTATTGTTATTTTCCCTCTATTTTAGTCTCTTTTAACTACTTGTTGTTTGTATTTCTTATGGTGTAAGGCAGGGATCTTTGCCAAAATTTTGCCTTCTCTCTCTTGTGCAGTTATTCTAAATTATTAGCCTTTTAAAAATAGCACTTGATGATTTAATAAGTAGTTCAATTGACTGATTTGTTTTGTCTAGGTTGTCGATTTCTCTTTTCACCTTTATTACCTGTGTTCTCATTTCTGGCTTTATTCTTCTTGTTTGGGCCTCCTTAATGGGCTTAGTTTTTACTGGCTTCTTTTTTAATCTTTATTATTTTCTCTTAAGGTGTTTAAAGTTCAGAATTTCCTACTGTTATTGTTTTAGGTGCATCCCATACATTCTGGCTTGAGTTTTCCTCTTCTCATTATGCTTTCAGGGCTTTGTAGCTTTCCTTATTTCTTCTTTGAATCATTATTATTTTTACACATATGTATTCATTTTTGATTTCAGATATGTGGGATATTTGCTAGTTATCCCCTTATTATTTGTCTCTATTGTTATTATATTGAAATAACATAATCTGATGGATATTTTTGTAATTTATTGAGGCTTCCATTTTGGTCTATGAAATGATCAATTTCTGTGAATAGTTCATGAATGCTTAAAAATAGTCTATGGTTCTAAAGTTCTGAAGAAATGAATAGTCTCTGTTACAGCTTACTGGATTTATATTGTTTCTAGCCTTTCTGAGAGAGATGTCTTAGTACTTACTATACCTCATATAATATTATTGTTTATTTAAATCTGTTAGTTTTTGTGGTGAGCATATTATTGTCCAGTGAAAATAGTTTATCTGTTTATTCTGATAGATTTGTTACTTTTCTACTTATATATGGTCACATTTTTAGGTACATATGCTTGAGTGATTGTTGACCTGTATCATTCCTTTTATAAGTAGACACATTCCCTGTTTGTCCTTTATGATGTTATTGACTTTAAATTCTTTTCTGTCTGATAGTAAGATTGCTGCATTTGCTTCCTTCTATCTTAGGCTTCTGACACAATATTTCGTACCTCTAATGTTAACTGCTTAAATCACGAGTCTATTTTTTTTAATTCTTATTTTTTTGAGATTTTTGCCGTAGGGCACATGTGCTCACTGGAGAGAGAGAGAGAGAGAGAGAGAGAGAGAGAGAGAGAGAGAGAGAGAGACAGACAGAAAGTAAGAAATCACCCCCCAGGGGTTATGGCCACTCCACAGTCCCTTCTTCTCCATTCTCTTCTTGGGATTTTGGACATATATGCACATGTACCTGGCATGAGTTTAAGCCACCCTGTCTGGGACTTGAACCATGGTTAATTACAAGGGAGTTCAGTGAAGTAACCATTATGCCATCTGCTGATCCTAAATCATGAGTTTAAAAATATACAATCTGAGAAACGTCTTTTGGTATTAAATTTTATCTATTTGCCCTTTTATAATTACTGTTCTATTAGGCTTGTTTTCACCATCTGATTTGGGTTATTTTCATTTAGCACACCAGTTTTCCTATTTGTTTGCTTTGCCGCCTTCTTTTCCACCTTCTAGTGGAAGTTCTTTGATTTTGATTCCACCAGTTCTGATAAATTCTTGGCTGTTATTTCATCACTTTTCTCCTACTTATTAACTTTTCATACTCTTCTGAGGTTCCTAATATGTCTACTTCCAGCCTTCAAATCTCTTATCTCACATCTCAGACTTCTTCCCTTCTCGCTGTCATCTGCAGAGTTCCTTGACCTGGTTTTCTCAGACACTGTGTTTGAGCTGTTGTCTTTTATTGGTAGTGTTGGTGCTCCTCGGATGCCTCAGTTTTCTTTGGACTCATTTTGAATTCTTTTGTAATTATCAACTGTTGCTATGATTTGTATGCCTGCTAAAACCCAATGTGATAGTATTAACAGATGGGTCCTTTAAGAGGTGATTAGGCCCTGAGTGCTCCTCCCCTTATGAGTGAGATTAAGGCTCTTTTAAAAAGGCTTCACACAGCCTTCCATTAGCTTGCCCTTCTGCTGTAGGATGCAGCCCTCATCAGACAACTGGATCTGCCAGCACCTTGATCTTGGACTTGCCAGACTCCAGAACTGTGAGAAAATACATTTTTTTCTTTATAAATTACCCAGTTCTGGTATTCTATTACAGCAGCACAAATGGATGCAGACTCTTTCCTTGGCTATAGTTTTTTACCTGGGTTAGAAAATGTTGATAGGCAGTGAAGTATTGCAGGGAAACATACAAGAAAAGTTCATTACAGGATAGTTTTCCTATAATAATATATAGAATAGAGATATAAAAAATCTACACAAGATATTAACTAACAGAATCCGACTGTGTTAAAATTAGTGAAAATAAGACTATATCCTGACCATGTATCAATAGTTCATCAGATGATGCAGTTACATGGTGTTTTCTCATTACACTTTCTCACTGGTGGTTGAGATCCAGGTCTGCCTGGCCTTCCTCTGAGTGAGAGACGAAGACCCTCTCGGAAGCAAGAGTTGTGTGATTTTATTGAAAAACTCATTTGAAGTTAGGTTTATCACGTGGGGAGAAAAAGGAAAAAAAGGGGATTCTCTATAACTGAGTTGTTTCCGTGTGCTAGCCTCTATGCTAGGCGCCATCCTCTGGAATTCTCATTTACTTCCAAAGAAATACTCTGGGGTTTAAGCACCTGCCACTCATGTTTTACAGAAAAGTCTGGAGAGAATAGTTGAGTGGGATGGCAAAGAGTGGAGGGGGTGGAGTCTGAAGCAGAGTCAGCTCGCTTCAAGATCACCAGGGATGCCACCATTGTGAGATGGCCAGCAATGTGCTCTGAATGTGCAGTCACCATGGGGTGATGTGTTCTAGGTGTAAGGAAAGACCAATAGGTGTGATGATTTATGGTCTGAAAAACCGACCTTTTAGATGCATGCCTATGGGGAGGAAGTGGTTCAATTTGAGAGTGACTGAACTGAGTTAGTCCTATAAAAGGAGTGGCAGATACTTCCTTGGTGAACTCATGGGGACATTCATGAGAGGCTGCTGTGGAGGGCATGTGATAATCGAGCTTTCAGTAGATCAAAAACATCAGGTTTATAACAGAAGAAATGGCTGTCTAATGTATTGACTAGGTGGCTTTCTGTCTTTTTTCATTCTGCCTTTTTTTTTTTTTTTTTTGGTATAGCAAAGTGGGGAATTTATTAAAAGAGAGGAGGAAAAAGAGAACTCCCAAGAAGGGAGGGTTCCTGGAAAATGGATTGCCCTTCATTCTACATTTTAAGCATTGACTTTAACTCTGACTCTAATTAGCAGCCAGTTTCTAGAACGTGGCAGCCCAACAGAGTCCAGTGAGAATCCTCTTCTCAGAGAAGAAAATCAGATTGACAAATGGATGGTCTCTGGCTGTTCCTTCTGCTGCTTGCTGATCCTCCCGCACCCCTGAGGAACTAGTAATCCTTTCTTTGTGTCTTCATTCATGCATCTTTTACGATGGTGACTGTCCCATATTACTCTTATGGGTGTCTGTGCTCTTTCTTCTGAATAACTGCACCCCCAGAGGGGCGGGGCAAGGGCTCTTATATTTTTTCCTGTGTTCAAGGAAGCATTGTTAACCAAGTGAATGGATGAGCATTGAAAATGCAACATTAGATATAAATCTTGCCTCTCAGCTAGACAGCTGAGGTTTTTGGTTTCTTTATAAGAGAACTCTGTCCCTGAGCCACTGTCCTGTCACTAAGGCTAGTCCAGGAACATAAGCAGAGCTCAGGAGGAATAGAATTGAATGATGAAAGTAATATAGATCATGTCTGGGAATCGCTTAAGAGAAAATAAGAGAATATTTAGAAAGAGAAACTTAATGAAAATTAAGTTACAGGTTTAAATGAGTTTAATCATCACTGTTAACTAGTAGCTGGGATGAACAAAAAATAATGTGCTGAAGGGAATGAGAACATGCTGTTATGTGACAGAAGTATAATACCCTACTGCAGGGGTACTGGAAGACTGTACTACATAGAGGAAATGAGGTAATAGTACAAAAGAAAAATAACTGGATTTTGGTAACATGAGGACATTTTCCATTTAAGCTCTTTTTAATAAAAAAGTCACGCTGTTCCTGGAGGCTGTGATAGGAGCGTTTCAGTGAAATTAAATAGGTCCCGGAAAAAGCCATGGCACAGTGTTTTCAGATGTGCACAGATCAAGCGATTCTTCCTTGTTCTGTGAAAAATCTCTCAACAGAGGGAGGTGATGAGGAGGAATTGGATCAGCATACATTTTCCTTTTCCTCTGGAAACGCTTCAGATACCCCAAAGGCCTCATGCTGGGGTCCATGAATGGAAAGCTGTAAAGGGAAAAAGAACAGGCACAACCCAGGAAATAGGTCGGGACTGACTATAATTTCAGATGAGATAATTTCCTGGCTGTTTGTTGTCTTGTCTTTCTGAGGACAAGTACTATGTAGCACTTCCTTCCTCAGATAGCAGTAGAGGGACGCAAAGGAGGCATAGACACACTAGCTTTCTTCTCTACCTGTCCCTACACCCATCCTCTCCTGGGGACAGGTGCTGCCTTCTGCCTCCCTGATCACATAGCTCAGGAAGTGCTGATGCGAACTGGGTCTGTTCTAATAGAACGCACAACAGCATGGCTTTATTATTTCATAGTATACTTTCTGTGAGGATTGATTTATGTACCTTTGAGTCGAGTTTGAATAGACAATTTCCAGAATGAATTAAGGATAAATTTGTTTTATATTGCAACTTAATGATTGTAAAAAACATTTCTAAAAACCCCCAGATAGTATTTATTTAGACATATGACTTAAATGTTTGGAAATGGCGGTTGGAGCAGTTTCCTTGGCTGATATAGTTGCTGTATTGTCTTCAGGGTCTCTCTCCTCTGGCATTCTAGCCCTTTACACAGTGTGCATTGAACATCCTCCATCTGTGTGGTCTGAACCTGATGATCCCTGAGAGTCGTCCTATCCCTTCCTGTGTGCTTGCCTCCAGCCAGAACTCCTTAATAACTTGTTATTCCCAGACAGCTGCATCCCAAGAGGAGGATAAAGGTGGGTCCAGGTTGCTCTGCACAGGGATCTGCTTTCTCAACTCTGGAAAAAAGTGTTTTTAAAGCTCAACCTTGGCATATTGTAAGTTAGGATTAGATTTACAGCAGTTGACTCATCTCTTAAATTCTCTCTTTTAGTGCCCTGAAATCCTCTTAGAGAATGAAAAATGAGTATATATAAATAAACTTTCCTCTTTCCATTGCTGCGTGCTGGTTTCTAGTAATGTGCTTTTATTCTAATACAGTTTTGGCTTAGATGCTACATTATAAAGCAAAAAACAAGGGACCAGCAGTTAATGTAATGGCTATGTCGCTGGACTCCCATGTAGTCCACTGTGGTTCGAGTCCCAGACCTGGTGGCTTAAACTCACGCTGGGCGTGTGTGTGTGTGTGTGTGTCCCCAAGATTCTGAGAGGAGAATGGAGAAGGGATTGCGGCATGGCCATACCCCCTGGGGGGATGATTTCTCGCTTGCTGTCTCTCTGTTTCTCTCTGTCTTTCTGGTGAGTGCACACGCCCTATAGCAAAAAACTCTCAAAAAACAAAAACAAAAACTGCGGATGCTTTGACCAGGGCTAAAAGGGTATATATTTATCATCAAAAACTTTAAATTGGTTTGGAGTATCTGTAGGCACTTCGTTAGTTAGAAGCTTAACTTAATTTCAGAAGCAATAAACAAAAAAATTATAGAAATATTTTAAGGTTCACCACCTGGGGAGATGGCCACATCGCAATCCTATTTCCTCCATTCACCTCTTGGGATTCTGGGCATGCATGCACACACGCCAGGTGTGATTTTCAAATGTCCAGGTCTGGGACTTGAACCTTAGTGGACCAGCACCATAACCACTATGCTGCCTTTTGGCCCCAAAGAAAACTATTTTTTTTAGAGAATCATTTATTTAATCCTATTCATTATTATTATTATTATTATTTTATTTAACAGGAGAGAGAGAGAGAGAAAGAGAGAGAAAGAAAGCCACCAGGTCCAGGACTCAAACTGTGGTTAACAATGTGGGATTGCAGTGTCTTAACCATCACATCACCTGCCAGCCTTCAGGAAAATATTTTTTTAAAATAATTTTATTTAATTCAATTTGTTATTGTTGTTGTTATTATTATTGTTATGTTTTTAATTTGACCAGAGAGAGACAGAAAGAGAGAGGAAGGGAAAATGAGAAAGCCAGCTGCCACCATAGTCAGCCATGGAGGAATCCTGTGCCTTTAACCATCGTGCCATCTCGCGGTCCCAGGAAGCGAATTTTTAAGTTTATTTTATAGTGATTCATTTCCTACAAAAATACACTTTAAGAGGAAAAAATGGATTAAATTTGTGACCAAATTCTTGCATCATATTTAAAAAAAAATCAAAGATAAATGCAAAAAACCTTTTTCCAATGAACAGTTCTTGTGTTCCACATGACTTTTATGGCCCTTAACCTTATTATAAGAAATGTTGGCACTTGCTAATTATAAAGTGCCAACTGCTTTAAAAGTTCCTGGGATTTTTCTTTGATCAAAAAGAGAATGCATGTCAGCTGGCCCCATGACATAGTGATTAAGGGAGCCAGATCTCACATGACTGACTGCAGTTTGAATACTTTCAGCAGTTTGAGAAACATGGTGTATGTGTGTGCACGCCCCAAATCTTGACAAGATGGAGAAATGGAGGAGGGATTGCAGCATGACCGAAGCCCACTAGGGGGTGCTTTTCTCTCTTTCTCTCTCTGGCAATCACACGTAGCCTTCTAGCAATTAAAAAAAAAAGCATAACACAAGTGCAAGCTGATGATATTTACAATAAAACATTTGAGGCACTCAAATGAAAAAGTAGGATGAGGGGTTGGAGATGGAAGGTAAGGAAGAGTATAAAGTCGTTGTTTCTCCCTTTCCCACAGCTCCTTACACAGATTGCTCAGGTGGCTACTTTACTGTGCAGGGTTTCATCTTTCTAGAGTGAGAGAGCTAGAAGAGATCAGGACTAAGTCCATTAGCTTGTGTTTCTAAAAGTTGCTTATTTGCTACTTAAGCAATACTCTTCTTTATTTTCTACATAAATTATGTTGATATTTACTATTGTTATTCATTATTTTATTTAACGAGAGAGAGAGAGAGAGAGAGAGAGAGTGAGAGAGACAGAGAGAATATGTTATTTCATGATTCATTTCTGTTGGAATGTTTTTATCTTAATTATTATAATAAATTTGCACTAAGAAAACTACCCATAGAAATATTAGAGGATTAATATGTAATATTCTTCAGAGGAGTTACTAATTTATCAGTATATAATAAAATTAGTAGTGTGACTGACCTTATAAAATGGCCAGTTTATTGAAAGTTCAGTTTTTAACTGACTGGGAGATACTGCTAATTCTATAAGTTTTTTTTCGTTGTTGAGAGGTTTTAGAGAGAGAGTACATGCACTCACCAGAAAGACAGAGAGGGACAGAGAGACAGAAAGTGAGAAATCACCCCCCAGGGGGGGTGGTCACGCTGCAATCCCTTCTCCTCCATTCTCCTCTCGGGATCTTGGGCATGCATGCACACATGTCTAGCATGAGTTTAAGCCACCAGGTCCAGGACTCAAATCGTGGTTGACTACGGGGAATCCAGCGACCTAGGCACCATGCCATCTTCTGGTCCAATTCCATAATTTTAAAGAGAAATTCCATGCCATTGCTTTGTAAATTGCAAGTAATGTGGATAACGTTGCCTATGGTACATTTGTGAAAAATTATTGAATTTGCAGTACTGTAAGTACACAGTAATAATAAAGTATATTCCTTTGATTTTTTTTTTATGGTTTAAGAAATTTTTATTTTATTTGTAAGAGAGGGTGAGAGAGAGGGAGCACTCTCTACAGGATCTGGTCACACTATGGTTCTCTTACTCTCGTCCTCTAGCCTGTCAGATCTTGGGCATTTGTGAGCATGCTTGGTGTATTTCATAAGCTAGGGAATCAAACCATGGTCACCATGTGGAATCCAGTTTCTTTTGAGCAGCATGTTATTGCCATGCCAGAAAGCTGGCTCTGGTATTTTTAAATCTTAATTCTATTCATGCTCTTTAATATGTAAGGAAGAAATAACAGGTAGTTGTAGCTATTTAAATTACTTTCAAATCTCTTCAGGAACATGTTTGACCATTTTTTTAGGCTTCTTGAAAAATACTTTTCAATGAATATTCTTTGTTTGCTGAAAGTATACATGCGATTACCTGACAAGTAGTATACAGTATAGATTAGAAAAAAGGGTTTTTAAATAGCACAAAATACCTTTTTAAATTTTTTTGAGAAATTTTTGCTATTGGGTACACGCACTTACTGGAGAGACAGAAAGTGAGAAGTCATCCCCAGTAGGGATGGGCCACACTGCAATTCCTTTTCCTCCAGTCTCCTCTGCGGATTTTGGACATGCACACACACATATGTCTGGTATGAGTTTCAAACTGCTGGGTCTGGACTTGAACTGCAGTTGTCCATGTGGGAGTCAAGCACCTTTACCATATGTCACATACTAACCCCTAAAAATACCTTTAAAAAAAGTTCTTGTGGTGACGATTAGAAAACTGATTTTTTTTTTTTTTAAAGATTTTTGTCATAGGATGCTTGTGTTCACCAGAGAAAGAGAATGAAAGTGAGAAACCAACCCCTTGGGAGTGCCACGGTTCGTTCTTTTCCATTTTCCTCTTGGGTGTACACACACACACACACACACACACACACACACACGGTGTGTTTTCAGGCTGCCAGATCCCAGACTCAGACAGCAGAGTCAACAACAGGGATCCAGGACCTTAACACCCACACCACCTGCTGGCCCATAAAGCTGATTTTATTTAAGGACTTTCAGGAAAAATACTCATTGAGTGATAAATCTTTGAAGTGTAGTGTATCACAAGTGCCTTCTAGTACTATACATAATTCTTAAATGATAAGCAAATGTGACTTTTCCTAGGGAATGATCATGAAATACTATTAAGTCACCTACTTCCTAGAGGAAAATGATCTGATAAACTTATACACTCTGAATTAGTATTCCAGTTTAGTTCTTCTTAGTGCCTACTAGTTATTAGCCACTTTATATTGAGGTGATGATGAGTAACACATATTCCTGCTCTTCAGAAGCTTCTTCCCTAGTAGGAGAAAGCAATGCATGAACAGGCAATGTAAATACACTATAATAAGCATCACAGTAGAGACTGTAGGACAGCTGGCCAGTTGTGAAACTGGGGGCGTGGTAGGCGTGAGGCGGGAGAGAATTGAGGCAGGCCCCTTTTCTCAGCACATGCAGAGGTGAGCCCTGTGGCCTTGGCAGGAGCACGGTTGTATAACCAACATGGGTTGGCTGTCATGGTGACTTGGATTGTCATGTCAGTCCCTCTGCTTACTTGTGAACTTGTGGTTTTAGTCAAGTTCCTTACCTCTCCAAGTCTGTTTTCACCTCTATGAATTAGAAACAGTAGTCACAATACCTATCTCTCAAGGCAGTTATGAGGACCAGATATGAAAATGTGCCTGAATGAGCTTTCTAGATAGAGAAGCAGTATGTACAAGTCATCATCAACTTTTTTTTTTGAGAGGTTTTTGCTTCAGGGCGAGTGCGCTTGCCAGAGAGACAGAAAGTGAGAAATCACCCGCCCCAGGGAGGATGCCCACGCCGCAATCCCTTCTCCTCCATTCTCTTCTTGGGATCTTGGGCATGCAAGCACACGTGTTTGGCATGAATTTAAGCCACTGGGTCTGGGACTTGAACTGTGGTCGACTACATGGGAGTTCAGCGACATAGCCATTTTGCTAACTGCCGGTCCCATCATCAACATTCTTGCCCCTGTGTAACTTTGGGCTAGTTCCTTAACCTGTCTGTGCTCTTGATTTACCATCTGTGGAAGGGGGGTAATAATAATAATTGTCGTGAAATAGGGTACTTGTGACGATTAAATGAGTTAAAATATGTAAAGCCCCTTAAACAGTATCTGGACACAATTAAGTGTTGGATATTTTTAAAATTATTATTCTAGCAGCAGAAGAGGTTTGTCCCCCTTCTCTGTAACCCTGGGGGAATTCATTCATTTTACAGTGCTCTGAGCATTAAGATTCCATGCTATTTTGATGGCTTCGTGAAAATGTGTATGTTGTCAGTGACTGTTACAGATGAACATTGAGAATGGTATTAACCGAGTCACTGCCGATAGGCACATACGAGATGATCACGTGCTCCTGTCAGCTCACACTTGAGCTGATTTGTTTGAAAAATGCCTTTTTCTGGTAATCAGATCGTTATTTTTCCTCAGTTGCAGGAAGTGGTTTTAATGCACAGGGGTTGAGATGCTGCCTTTTTGACGGTCATTAATAACTTGTTAATTAGAAACCTCTGTGTGGAGCATCTGCCATTATTCCCTGACTTGGGTGACTGCTTATAAGAGAAAACGCTTTCCTTTTCTTGTGCGATGTGTGTGGTATTGGTGCCAGTGTCCTCCAGGTCGTTTGCCCAGATGTATTCTGTTTAGACAGCTACAGCAAGCCAAGTAGCCGTTTCTGATACTGTATCTCTTCTAGTAGTGAATTACAATGTTTCTCCCTGGTTTGGTGTCTTCTAGTGACATATTTTATTTCCTCCTTGGGATGTTTTATGAAAACTTCCATTTCTTTTGAATTTTACTGGGTCATTGTACCAGATGTCTGAAAGAAAGTAGATTTATAATAGCATTTAATAAAAAATGCAAACAAATAGTATTGCTTCTTACATGTTTTCTGTATAGATCACCCATAGCACTAGATGTTGTAATACATAATCTCAGTTAAGTCATGTAAGGACATTGGGAGATGGTCCCATGGCAATCCTTAATTTAATCTGGATGTTTATTCAAAAGCAGCTTGATGTGGCGTTTGCCTTGCAAGCACTCTGTAATTATTGAGAGAAGCTGTTGGAAATGGCGTGTGTGTGTAAGTCCTGGAGTTCACCACCACTTGCCCTACTAAGGTACCAGCATATCCACCGAGAGAAATGAATCCTTTAGAGTAAGTCTTCCCATCTTTAGGAGCCCCTGGTTAAAATGCAGTTGTCTCTGAGGGAGTCACTGATTAAATCACTTAACACTTAAATACGAATTTGTTATGAAATTATCCTCCTCTGAGAAAGGAAGGAGCTGAAGTCTCAAGTAACCTTTAATAGGAGAAGGAAAAATGGTGGTGGAAGTTTTCTTTCTTCTTAGTGGTACTTAGAGAAGTAAATGGCGGTGAAACTGGGAACCCAGGGAAAGAATGTAGTCAGGAGAAGAATGGGAAAGCAGACATAGGGGAAGTGCCCGCCAAAGTCCCTGCCTTTATTCACACTGGGATGCCATGCGATGAAGAAAGCCCTTGCTGGCTCTGGTCCCTATCACAGGCAAAGCTTGGGTTCTCTTTGGTCTTCAACTTTGTGTTCCTGGGACAACTTGTCAGGCCTGTCTTCTGGCTCAGCAGTAGGTGCTGCTGCCCTGGGGTAGGGCTTGTAAAGTCATTCCTGAGGAACCTTGTATGGCGGGGTCAGTGCCATACACCTTGTCTGGGGAATGCCAACACTTTAAAGGAAGCCAGAATGTTGAGGGGGCAGGTGATGGTGTATGCGTATATTTTCACAGTAGCATATTCCCTCATACCCCTGTGAGATGTTAATGAATTTGTGAAGGTTAGGAAATATAATAGTTAATCTCTGAGATGTCTTTTTTTTTTTCTTTTTTAATTAGAGGATTTTGCTTTAGGGCTGTGTGCTCACCCAGGAGAGAGCGAAAGAGCCAGACACTGTGAAAAGGAAAGTGAGAAATCACCCCCTAGGAGGGATGACCACACTGCAGTCCCTTCTCCCCCACACTTCTCCTGGGATCTTGGGCACACGCACTTGTGCCTGGCATGAGTTTCAAGCCACAGGGTCCAGGACTTGAACCACATTCGGCCATGTGAGAGTCCAGCAACATAACTGCTACACCTGAGTGTTTTTTTTTACGTTCAGGGAGAGGACTCTTAGTCCTTGTAATAAAGAAGATGAGGGGCTCTTCAAAATATTCATGGAAATACATGTCATTAAAATAATTTATTTCAAGATTTTTTTTACACCAAAATAAACTTGTATTTTAATTCTACTTCTTTCACAAACATTTTGAAGTCCTCTCATAATATATTTACATGCTCTCTGGTGTGGGAGTTAGAAATGAGTTTACCCTTAGGATTTATGATTACTTAATCAGATATGGCTCCAAATTAGCATTATGTATTTGTTTCATAAAAGTTGAAATTGGCTTCCTTTATAAGCACACATATCTGGATGACAAACTGCAGACTAGATGAAAAGTGGCTGGGAAGTCGAGCTATCTTATTTCTAGTTGAAGACTCACTGTGTGTGCGCTTTATCCCCATTGAGACTGGAAGGCAAACATACCCAGATTTGCATAAAGTGGGTTCTTGCTCTGACAGCAAACCAGAATCTGCTAGCCTCTGAGACGTCCTGTCCGCTGTCTGTAAATGCACGTGGATAAGGGTAGCTGCCCGTAAGGCTCTGGGGGGATACGAGTGTAGTGGAAGTGTGAAGCGAAGGATTTGAATTGTGACTCTAGCACCTATAGGGATGTGGGCAGCTCCTCTTAATCTCTGAGTTACGGTTGCCTCATCCAGTAACACCTGCTGTGGTAAGAACTTAATGAGAGGGGAAATGGGCAGGGCCTGGCATGTGTTAAGGGGGCTCGCCACTCAGATGAAGCTTTCCTGACCAGGGCGGTGTTGAGTTTGAAATCGTTGCCAGTGTGTCCGCGTTAGATTTCACTGTAATGATCTGGATTTCAGAAATCAGGAGACCCCTGACTGACAGCACTCCTCAGGCTGTGTGCCTACAGCCCTCTGGGGCAGGACATATGCCAGGAGTACAGTCACTCCCTGAGGACGTGTGCATGCCTGCTCATTCACTTGTGCTCTCTAGCTGATCCTGTGGCCATATATTGCTTTGCCAAGAAATGGAGTTTTCCTTAAAAAGTGTTTGTACTGAGTCTGAGATGCTCATTAAATTTTCTCTGTTATGTCACTGATGATGTAGTGAGGGGAACCCAGATTTCATGCAGGTGAATTCAGCCCTCAGTAAGTACCGTCCTAGTAGACTCTGACCTGAGAAAACCACATACTTTCTGAGCCTCAGTGTTCTCCTAGGGCCTAGGGGCTTTCAAGTGGGTAATTCTTGGGTTTCTTCCAATAGTGAACTTGTCAGAAAAGTGGTGTATACTACATTTAAATTTTCGCAACATATTTGAAAAAAAATCTTGTCTTGTTATTCTGTAAATAAAACAGTGAAGCATGGATTTTAAGAATAATTAGATGAATTATAGAGTGACTGGAGAATAATGTTCCAAGTTTTGCATTAACACCAGTATGCAAAGCTGAAGAATTAAGTCTTTGAGCTTTGAATTTTTTTCTTTTTCTTTTCTTTTTTTAGAGGTTCTTGCCCCAGGGGGGAGAGCCATGCCGCAGTCCCTTCTCCTCCATTCTCCTCTTGGGATCTTGAGCATGCATGCACACATGCCCGGCATTGAGTTTAAGCCACCAGGTCTGGGACTCGAACCACGGTCGACTAGATGGGAATCTAGCGACATCGCCATGATGCTAACTGCTGGTCCGAAGTCTTTGAGCTTTGAGCTGTTGATGTTTATTGTTGATTTAAAGCACTGAGGGCAGGTTCACCAATGTAGCAGCATAAGTAAGGCTGGGAGTGACAGCTGTATGATGAATGACAGGCCCAGGGTGGGAAGTTGCCTTGTTAGGATGGAGTGGTCAACCCTAAGGAACAAGGATAAATTGTGGTGTTGTAATTTGGATTTCAAGAAACTACTGCACAGATAAAGTTAGGGTAGGAAATATTTTCAGAAAAGGTGACAGAATTAGGGTTTGGTCTCAGAGGTGAGTAAACACAGCCACCACTGTTTTACATGAAAATAGAACTTCCATGTATGTTTACTGAGACAAGCAACTTTTCAAAATATCTGTTGTTCTGTGTGGTGACTTACACACTTAGTGGGATGCTACTACATGAATAAAAAAAATGCATTGGGGAGGGCTGGCAGGTGCCATGGTGGTTAAGATCTTGGACTCCCACATGGCTGACCATGGTTCAAGTCCTGGATCTGGCAGCTTGCTTTCCTTTTTCTTTTCTTTTTTTAGAGGTTCTTGCCCCAGGGGGGAGAGCCATGCCGCAGTCCCTTCTCCTCCATTCTCCTCTTGGGATCTTGAGCATGCATGCACACATGCCCGGCATTGAGTTTAAGCCACCAGGTCTGGGACTCGAACCACGGTCGACTAGATGGGAATCTAGCGACATCGCCATGATGCTAACTGCTGGTCCGAAGTCTTTGAGCTTTGAGCTGTTGATGTTTATTGTTGATTTAAAGCACTGAGGGCAGGTTCACCAATGTAGCAGCATAAGTAAGGCTGGGAGTGACAGCTGTATGATGAATGACAGGCCCAGGGTGGGAAGTTGCCTTGTTAGGATGGAGTGGTCAACCCTAAGGAACAAGGATAAATTGTGGTGTTGTAATTTGGATTTCAAGAAACTACTGCACAGATAAAGTTAGGGTAGGAAATATTTTCAGAAAAGGTGACAGAATTAGGGTTTGGTCTCAGAGGTGAGTAAACACAGCCACCACTGTTTTACATGAAAATAGAACTTCCATGTATGTTTACTGAGACAAGCAACTTTTCAAAATATCTGTTGTTCTGTGTGGTGACTTACACACTTAGTGGGATGCTACTACATGAATAAAAAAAATGCATTGGGGAGGGCTGGCAGGTGCCATGGTGGTTAAGATCTTGGACTCCCACATGGCTGACCATGGTTCAAGTCCTGGATCTGGCAGCTTGCTTTCTCACTCTCCTTCTCTCTCTTTCTCTGTCTCTTTCTGTTCAGATTGAAGAATAATAAATAAATAAATAAATAAACATATTAAAAACTATGCATTTGGAGGGAACTAGCAGTTAGCGTAATGGCTATGTTGCTGGACTCCCACGTAGTCAACCGCGGTTCGCGTCCCAGACCCGGTGGCTTAAAACTCACGCCGGGCGCGTGTGTGTGTGTGCCTGAGATCCCACGAGAATGGAGGAGAAGGGATTGTGGCGTGACCATCCCCCCCTAGGGGGTGATTTCTCGCTTTCTGTCTCTATGTCTCTTTCTGTCTGTCTGGCGAGCGCACGTGCCCTATAGCGAAAACCTCTCCAAAAAAAAAAAAAAAAAAAGCTATGCATTTGGAGTACAGCTGAAAGTTTTTTAACTCCTAGGAAGATGTGATCAAGCATGTTGAGACTATAATATCAGAAATTTAGTTTCTTCAGAAGTATCATATTTCAGTGGAAACTGTAGGCTTTGGGAAATACAGACTTTGGAGTCAGTCCTGAATTTAATTTTTTAAACATTTAAAGAAATTATTTTTAGTTATGTATATTTATGATTTTTCAGCATGTGAGTACAATATGTAATGCTCAAACAAGAGTAATTAGCATATTCATCATCTGAGATATATTACTTTGTGCTGCAAATATTCAAAATCCTTTCGTAGCTATTTTATACTCTATTTTAAAAATATACAGTAAATTATTGTTAACAGTAGTTTCCCCACTGTGCTATAGAGCACTAAGTTTCATTCCCCTTATCTAATTGTAATTTTGTACAAACCTGTATCTCCCTGTCCTCCTAACCCCCTACTGTGTCCCTAACTTTTCTTAGCCTCTAGTAAGCTCTATGCCACTCTACTCCTTTGGGGACAGTATTTTTGTTATCCATGTATGAATGAAAATCATGCCATTTTTCTCTTTCTCTGCCTATGTTATTTTCCTTAATACGGTGTTCTCCACATTCAGTTTGTCCATGTTGCCTCTGAAGACAGGATTCCATTCTTTCTAGTAGCTGAATGTAGTCCACTGTGTGTGTGTGTGCACTTCATTTTCTCTCTCTCTCTCTCTCTCTTTTTTAACAGCAGAATTCACAGTGTGGTCCTTCCTACCTTGCCTCCTGAGCAGCTAAGACTACAGGTATAGCCGCTGCACCAGGGCCACACCACGTTTTCTTTATCCATTCCTCTGTTGACACTTAGGTTACTGAATATAAATTTGGATTTAACACTCAATGCTTATGCAACATAACTCTCTAAGTCTCACTTGCATTAAATGTTATGTGTATGGTAATACTTTTCTCATAGTTATGTTGAGATGACTACAATGAAATGATTTTCCTGCTGTCTTTTTTCTGACCTACTATGGTCAGAAAATATGTTGCATAATTTCATTCTTTTATATTTCTAGTGGGTTTGTTTTATGACCCAGGACAGGGTATGTCTTGGTAAATATTCCTTGGGCTTTTGCCAAGAATGTGTATCCTTGCTGTTGTTGGGTGACATGTTCTGAAAACAGCAGGCAGATCCTGTTTTGTCGGTGCATTGAGCACTTCTGCCTCTTTACTGATTTATTATTTTGGGGGGAGTGATTTTTGCTATAGGGCACATGCGCCTGCTGGAGAGACAGAGAGAGACAGATAGACAGACAGAAAGTGAGAAATCACTGCCCCACCCCCAAGGGGAATGGCCATACCTGCAGTCCTTTCTCTTTTCAGGATTTTGGCCATGCATGCACCTGCTCCTGGTATGCATTTTTTTTTTTGAGAGATTTTCACTGTAGGGCGCGTACGCTTGCCAGACACAGAGAGAGAGACATAGAGACAGAAAGCGAGAAATCGCCCCCTAGGGGGGATGGTCACGCCGCAATCCCTTCTCCTCCATTCTCCTCTCGGGATCTTGGGCATGCACGCACATGCACCCGGCGTGAGTTTTAGGCCACCGGGTCCGGGACGCAAACCATGGTCGACTACGTGGGAGTCCAGCGACATAGCCATTACGCTAACTTCTGGTTCCCCTCCTGGTATGCATTTTAAGCTGCAGGGCCTGAGACTCGAACTGTGGTCGACTGTGTGGGAGCCTAGTGATGTAACGTCTATGCCATCTGCTGGTACTTCTTTTTTGATTTCTGTCTAGTACTTCTATGTATTTCTGAGAGTGGAATGTTTAGTCTCTGTGATAGGATCATTGTTTTTTTAGAAGGTGGCCTGGTGTGACCCAGAGAAGTCAGCATGATATAGCCTAGGGAAGAGAAGTGTTAATTCTTGTGTGACAGTAGGTCTTCAGGTATTTGCAGAATAGCAATATGGAAAACTATCAATTGCCCCTCTTTATCATATCAGATGTGAGCAACCTATCAGAACAAATGTGAAGAAACATGGGGAAGAGTGTTTACAAGGGAAAGTATTCTCATTGCATGACTTTGAAAGGTATTCTCATAGTATGATTCGAAAGTATTCTCATAGCATGACTTCTCATGAAGTTAGTAAGTCTGATACCATTAACTCCCTGACTTTTGTAGAAATACCATCATGACTTTGTCCTTGTCACTGTTATTGAGCAAGCTTGAACACCAGAACCTCTAATTTTTCCTTTATAAAATGAGTTAGATTAAGCTATTTGTTTTTTAATTTTTTTCATTTTATGCTGAAGAATGAGAATGCCTGTGTGAGAGAGAAAAACAAGGAAAGGAAAGGGAGGAGAGGAGCAAGCATCCCCCAACAGGACCTGACATTGTGCAATAATTTTTCCTCTAATTCTCCTTCCATCACAATCCTGGGCTTATATATGTATGCTGTGTGTGTTTCTCAAGTGGCTGGGACTCAAACTCTGGTTGGCCCTGTGGGATCTAACCTTCTCTTGGAATTACCCAATCACTGTGCTGTGGGACCAGCCCTCTTTAGTTTTTAGCAACTTTTTGAGCCATACACAGATTCAAATATTTAGCCTTCTCTTTGTCATGTTAGAACTTAAAATTAGTATGTTTTCACATTTCACAATAACTGTTTGGTCAAACTACATGCCTCCTGTTGTTTGACCAAATCCTTTCTTGATGAACTTCTAGACAAAAGAAAGTATCACATGTTAAGAGACAGAAAAATAGTTCCAGGCTTTGTGCTTGACAAAGCAGTCATTCTTGAAAATACATTTTATTTCTCGACCCTTCTTTTTCTCTTTTCTTTTTACTTGACACATAATAATTATACATATTTATGGAATTCAGTGTGATGTTTGGATACATATATGCAATGTGTAATTATCAAATTAAGATAATTAGCATATCTGTCACTTATGACATTTATTATTTCCTTACAATGAAAACATTCAAAATAATGTCTTTTAGAGTTGGAATATACAGTATATTATCGTTGACTATTTTCTCTAGAAAGTGGTTGACATTTTTTTTTTTTTAAGAGATTTTTCATGTGCTCCCTGGAGAGGAAAACAGAGACAGACAAAAAGCAAGAAATCATCCCCAAGGGAGGATGACCATGCTGCAGTACCACCTTCTCCATTCTCCTCTCATGATCTTGGGCACACATGCACACATGCCTGGTGTGACCTTCAAGCTGCCCAGTCCAGGACTCAACGGCAGTTGAGTGGTCAACTTCTTTAGGCTTCTATTTTTCTGAAATAAGGAAAAAACTAAAACAGCTAGACATCCATTGGCATCAGAAAGATACATAAACCTGATGTGCTCTGAAATATTAGTATTTAGTAATGACCATAGCAGGATGCTGCCACTATATTTTAGATGTGTCTCTTTTAAATATCATAGTGTTGCTATTTAAAGACACATCTGATTGAAATTGATCTTTTAGCTGTTGATTTTAGTACAGAACAGGTGTGTTGACTGTACTGACCCTTGCATTAGAACTTATTTTCTCTATAGTTCCCCCCCACTTTATCTACTTAGTTTTTCTTTTTCCTGCTTTTTCCCTACTTATTTAAAAATTTTAAAAATATTTTCTCTGCACTGATCTGGATATTATACATTATATTTCTCTTAGGCCTCAATTTTAACACACATATGCTTATTAATTTTATGAAAGATAAATCTGGGTTTTAGTAATTTTGTGAATAAAAGAACTAGTATTTATTCTGGTATCAAAAATACATTACCACTCGGGCTCTGAAGTGTGGATTTACTATTGTTGTTCTGTGACTTCAGCATGACATTTCATAGCTACTTGCTAATTATATTATTAATGGTTCTGGTTCCCCCAAACCAGATCAATTATAGAGATGTCAAGGCTGGTGTAAATCTACTGTGGGATGATTTAATCCATGCCTCAGCACTGCAGACTTATTATTAATGGATCTATAATTAAAGGGAGGTTGCTCCCAGTGGCTGAACTTCTGTTAGAAAATGAAATAAACAATAGCAATAAAACAAAAGCAAAAAAAAAAAAAAGTCCTCTTTTAAGATGAAACTGAATAATATCTATTGGAGTAGCATGAATTAAAGACTTGCCGCTACATTAATGAAGTAATTTTGGGGTGGGGTGGTGTATGGAGAGACGCCTTCAGTCGCCACCTCTTGGTTATTTTCACTACCACTGGCAGTTTTAAATGAAAGACTCTCAAGGGAGAAAAGTATTGAGACGTGGAAAATTTTTCTTAGACTGCCCATTAGAAATGGTTTTTAGTTTTAGCTGTAACTGTATTCATACTCAAAGCTTTCATTGAGTACGACTAAATAAAGTTGCTACCAGCTAAAGGAACAGCCATCAGGAATGCTGTTAGGTTTCAATCTCTCATTAAAACATGGAAATTGATTTTCTAATCTTTGGGTTAAAATGAATTCTCATGAATGTGTTAGCAAAGTAGACTTCCTATTATTATTTCTCTTATTGCTATGAAACAAAATCAAGTCAAGGTGATGGTCATGTGCCAATTATGTTAGTCTCCTAGAGTGATCAGTTCTTGGCTTGCTTTAGATGATTACATCTGACTTGAATTTATAGTTTTATCTTTTTGCCTTAGTTTGTTCTTAAAACAGAAGTGACAGTTATAATTCTCTTCAACTCACATAGTAGTAAGATGTAAAGAGCTTTAAAAAAGGCAAAGCTGGGTCAGAAGGTGGTGTGGTGGTTTTGGTGTTGAACTCCCACCTGGCAACTGCAGTTTGAGTCCCAGACATGGTGACCTGAAAAACCATGCCAGGTGTATGTGCATGCGTGTCTAAAATCCCAAGAGGCAAGTGGAGATGAAGGGATTATGGCATGGCCATCACCCGCAGAGCTGATTTCTTACTTTCCCTCTCACTGTTTCTGTCTCTCTCTAGAGAGTACCCTCACTTAAGGGAAAAAAAAAAAAAACCCAAAAAACAAAAAAACCCGAAAAGGCAAACCTGACCTAAAACATACTGGGCTCCTGTCTCCTGTGTGCCCAGGATCCCTGCCTGCCTGGAAGAATGAGATTGAGCATACCCTGTTGAGGGTGGCTGTCCCTCCTCTCTTTTTTACTTTCTCTCTCTCACAGTCTCAGTCTCTCTCTCTCTCACACAAAAAATGAAATTTAAAGATTGTTCCTGTGCCTTGACTAAATGAAACTACACAGGCATATAAATCTTATTTAAGTCAGTGTAGAATTGACTGGGTTTACCCACTGAACAATGTCAGAGCTTAGAATGTCACATGAGACTTAAGTGGAAAGTGACCTGTGCAACCCGATGTTTTATTTTGACCTAAATCTACTCTGGTATGTGAGATAAATACCGTGAAAGATCCTGAAAGTGTAGATGTTGAGTTGCTTTTGTTGTTGTTAATTAAGGTGATATGTACAGATACTCAAGTTTATGGTTTGCCAATAGTTAAAATTGGGAGTAGTGAAGGAAAATATGAGAAATCTTGGTTTCTAAGCAACTGAACACATTAAATCAGACCCGTGTACCACTTGCTTAATGTTAAGATGCCTAAAGTGTAAATAATTGATTGAGCAAAAACTCAAACAGCCATTATAGTCCGCTGAATTCTAAACTCCTTGACCTGAGCTCATTATGGTCAGGTTAGTGAATAGGGTGGCTGAATTCTCCCAGGAAATTAGCCCAGATGTATTCAATGGCATATATATATAGATCTTGAAAATTTGTTGGATTTATGAAAGCATTCAGGTTTTTTTTTTTTTTCTCAAGCAGAAGGTCTCACATATTTATTACTGAATCAACCTACCAATGCAGAACATGGAAACAAAGTAAAACATCATGTTTTCCAATAAAACATTCCCATGTGTCCAGACAGTGGTGACCATTTTCAGCTTGATGTGGTAAGACCATAGTGACCTTGATACAGCATAAATATGTGTGCAGTCTCCTGTCCAGTTCCTTGTAAACCCAGCTTGGGTCTTCTCCAGTGTCTCCTCTTGAAGTTGTACCTGATTTTATTGTTTTCATTTGAATCCATGGGGGAATGGGACCATTTTGCTTCAGTTTCTTGGCCAGAAACCACTTGATGCCGAAAGTCTTGTGAGAAGACATGGTGAAGAACCGAGTGGCCCACAGATACCACGATGGCGGAGAAAGGAAGAGAACAAAGGCATTCAGTTTTTAAGCTTTGGTTAATGAATGGAGGAGTCCTGACCTGCAATCCGTCAGGAGGTACAGGGAGCTGCCGCAGAGCCTTGACTTCTCCCTCTTTCTCTGAGATGTACCTACCTCTACCTAATGCAGAAGACCTAAGGAATGGTTGATATATAAAATATAAAAAGGATATCTCTGAGATACTCTTTTTTTCACTTCAGAAGTTTTCCATGTATGATTTCATCCATGCTTATGGTTCTAACTCTTGTACTTAATGGATGACTTCTGTATGTATACCTCCATCTTCATTCTCTTTTGAGAATTTAGACTTAGGTATTCTAGCGCAAGTTAGACATTTATTCATAAGCCAAACTCAACATGTCCTACAGGAATTAATCTCTTGTCTGCCTGACTCTCTATTTACTGATCTATCTTCTTTTCTGACAAAGACTGCTCTGCTTGCTCTGTCCTATCTTGGGATGACACCTAGGAATGTCACTGTCCTCTTTTTTTTTTTTTTTTAATTTTTATTGCCCTACTACCTAACATCCAGTCATATGCCTTGGTCTGCAATTCCGCCTCAGAAATACCCTGCATTGAGTCTGTACTGTTTTCTTTTATAAACTGTCACCTTGACCTTCACTGGTCTCCCTGGTTCTGGTTTTGGCTTTCTCAAGAGCATCTTCTATACTGCAACCATAATCACTTTTTAAGAAACATGGTTCTGATTACATTACTCCCCTTTGAACACTTGGATGATACTTGATCATCGAGTGGATCGTACTCCTTTGTTTGGGCTAACAGCCCACCACAATTTCACTCTTGTCTGCTTTTCCCTCTTGATGTCTTATCTTTCTCCACATATTGGACTAAAGCAGTTCAGAAATTCTTTTAATTCCCTGATGTCACCGTGAAGTTTCACACATCTTCAGTTGTGGTTGTGCTATTTTTTGTTACTGACTTTTGTGTGTTTTAATTCTTCTGTTTTCAAGACCATTATGGCCTTTCTAGGATGCTTCCCTTGATTGCTTTTGCTCATCCACCTGCTACCATCCAATAATATGTTAGTTGACTCTCTCTAAGGTTTCCTTAGGGTACCCTGAGGTATGCCCTGAGTATATCTCTCTATATCTGTGTAGATATTGCCACTTTATTGAACTAATTTTTAAATTTCTTGAATGGAGAGTTGGTGTTTTTGTTTGTTTTTTTTTTTTAAGAGATTTTTGCTGTAGGGTGCGTGCCCTCACTTGAGAAACAGACAGAGGAACAGAAAGTGAGAAATAAAAAGCCCCCCCCCCCCCCCCGGAGGGGATGGCCACGCTGCGATCCTTTCTCTTCCATTCTTCTCTTGGGATTTTGGGCATGCACACACATGCATGTGGCATGAATTTTAAGCTGTTGGAGCTATGACTTCAACCTCAGTCGATTATGTGGGAGTCCAGCGACATAACCATTAGGCCAACCATTAGGCCATCTGCTGGTCCTGAGAGTCTCTGTTTTATTTCTTTGTATTCTTCTTGGCTCATGCACCTCCTGAAATCAAGTTGATTTATGTATTTGCTTATGGAGGTAGGCAGACTTAACTGAATAATGGTAGCTGGAAGTTTCTCTGCCTTTTGCTTTTTATACCAGTGGCACCTTCTTTGAATTTATCTGGGAGTATCTATTACTTTGTGCCAAATCTCTCCAAAACTGAGTGGCTCAAAGCAACAGATATTTTATTTGTTCTTGATTTTGTTGGAAAATCATGGGTTCATGATTGGCCTGGGCTCAGATGGCTCTTTCTTCTTTTGGTCTTATCTGGGTCACTCATGGGCCTTCATTCATCTGGTGGCTCCGATGGAGGTGGAAGGCCTAGAATGAACTCTCTCCCATGACTGGCAGTTCGTTGTGGGTCTGTCTCTCATTCTTACAGGGACTGG
>NW_006209268.1:183844-230844 GCF_000334495.1 Tupaia belangeri chinensis | reverse complement strand
TCCATAGCAGCCTCAGAGCAGCCAGAAAGTGAGGGTTTAGGCCATAAGCCTCTGCAGCCTGGACTCAGTGTTACTCAGGGCTATCTGCAAGGATGAGCAAGCTCTTTTGTTCTGAAAGAACCTATATACGTATTCTGACTACTTTGTGAAGATTTTAGAAACACATTTGTTTCCTTTAAGATACAGCTGTTGACCACTTAAGCAAACACTGGAGTCTGCTCAATGTCTTCTTTTTGCCTATTCCCACATTCACTGTATAATTTTATTTTTGGATTGTGTTTGACCTTTATACATATGACCTGGATTGGGTAATTTTTCTAGTGATATGGTGCCCTGATACTGTGGTGATAGTTAATTTTATAGTGTATTTGGAAATACTGTCAAGTAGAAGCTTTTTAGCATTTCATACCCTTCTGTCAAGCACAGAATTGGGGGGTTAGTGATTTTTCCCTCGATGTGTTCAGTGAATGAGTTATATTTCACTCAGCTCATACCAAATCTTAGCCACCTATGCTTCTACAAGCCTATAAGGAACCTAGAAGTAACTATGAAAACAGGGGAAAATAGAAACTCAAGATGGAACGTATTAATTATTTTTAGGAAATGTATTGCTCTTTAAGCATGGAACCAAGGAGGATGAGATAAGTGGTTAAACAAGTCTCAGTATAACTATGATTGAGGCTGGGAATCTATTAACATGATACTTCATAACATTACCATTCAGTGCTTGTCTTTTTTGTTTTCTCTTTTTTTGTTCTCTGTGCCATTCTGTTTCTTGACTTAATTGGAAAAATACAGATACCATTCTTTTTTCTGTTTGCTTGTTTTTTTTTTTTTTAAGTTTTTTATACGGTGCATACGTTCCCCAGCGATTGAGAGGGGCCAGCAGGTGGTGTAGTGTTAAGGCACTGGACTCCCACATGATTGACAGCAGTTCGAGTCCTGGACCCAGTGGCTTGAAACTCACACCAGGCACGTGTTTGTGCAGTCCCAAATCCTGAGAGGAGAATGGAGGAGAAGGGATTATGGCATGGTCAGCCCCCCTCCCCACCAGAGGGTTGATTTCTAACTTTCCCCCTCTCTGTGTCTGTCTGTCTCTCTCTTCAGTGAGCACACATGCCCTATGGCAAAAACCTAAACAAAGAGAACAACAACAATAAAAGCAAAACACAAAAACAAACAAGCAAAAAGATGCTCAAATGAACAGGCTTTTGCTAGGATGGAGAAAGCATGAGTCTTACCCCCACAACTGTAAAAAACACAGATAATCTACTAAATTGCAACTTTTTTTGAACCCATCAGAAAATTTAGTTTTCAGGGCCACCAAACTAGCCTGAAATCTAAGGAAAGATAAAAGTCTCCAGGTACACTTAATTACCTGGGAGAGATTCTGTATGTCATATAAGTGAGTCATAGGACCAGCAGTTAGCGTAATGGCTATGTTGCTGGACTCCCATGTAGTCGACCGCAGTTCGCGTCCCGGACCCAGTGGCTTAAACTCACGCTGGGCATGTGTGCGTGCGTTCCCAAGATCCCGAGAGGAGAATGGAGGAGAAGGGATTGCAGTGTGGCCCGGGTAGTGATTCCTCTCTTTCTGCCTCTCTGTCTCTCTCTGTCTGTTTGGCGAGCGCATGTGCCCTACAGCATAAATCTCTCCCAAAAAAAAAAAAAAAAAAAAATTCAGCTGTTCTTTAAGTAGTAAAAGTGGAACACAGGCTAGCGTGGAAGTTCAGGAGAATTCAGTAATGGGCAGGTGTTATCTGCAGACCTCACAGATCTCATGGGGAAAAATGGGACAAGGCAAGCAACAGGGTAACTAACGCCTTCCTTGGTGAAGCAAACAGCACTAGTGCAAGGAAGATGTGACACTCCTCCGGGATCCTTGCCCCTTGTGGAATAAAAGCCTTAAGCCCCCAGTGGAAGGACAGCACTCTATAGGCTCAGGGCTGTGGGCTAAAGGGCAGGAAAATCTGTCTCTGGGAAAGGTGCAGAGAAACTTTCTGCAGTGGGACTGCTAGAGGGTCCTAGCCCATCTATACCCAGGCACACAAATCCTGCCTCAGACCGAAGTTGAGCTGGAACTAGAGAACACCTCCTCCTGTACACGCACACATCCCAGGTTAGCAAGCACGGAGTAAGAAATAACGGCAGTCTCTGCTAATGGGGGGGGGGAGAGTATGGAGAGAGAGAGAGATCGACTGACCCTCACTCTCTGTGAGGGATAGGTACATAGGGATGGCAAAAGCAGAGGGAGAAGCAGATACTGAGAAAAGCACTCTGGCAGCCCAGCCCTGCCTTAAACGCACAGTAATGCCAGAGCCACACGAATCCTAAATTCTGTTTCAGCTCCTAAATAAATTGAGTCACCACACTGAAGACTAGCAGAATAAGGAACACATTTATTTCCAAGCATAAAAACTGTTTATTTCAGTCTCTATAATTCTGTACAAGATGCCTGGATTTCAGCCAGACATGAGTGAGACACAGAGAAGTCAGGAAAACAACACAGATACGAGAAACAAAGCAATCAGTGTAACCAGGCTCAGATACAACCCAGATGTTGGAACTATCAGGCAGAATTTAAAATAACTGTGATCAATATGTTAAAGGTTCTAGTGGGAAAAGTAGGCAATATGCAGGAACAGATGGGGAATTTCGGTAGAGAAACTGAAATTATAAAAAAAAGAGTAAGACGAAAATGCTAGAATGAAAAAACAGTAACAAAGACGAAAGATGCCTTTGATGGCTCATTAGTAGATTGATACAGCTGAAGATAATCAGAGCCCTTGAAGGTCGGTCAAAAGAAATTTCCCATACTGAAACAAAGAGAAAAAAGGATGAAACAAAAACCAAAATATTAGAGTTTCTGGTCCGAGAGCTTTGCTAATATCGGAAGTTTCCACATATAAGGAATCTTTGAAAAGTTCTTGGAAAATGTGTATTATAAAAAAACTGCATAGATTTCAACTATTTTTTTTTTTTTTTTGCATCCCAATACATTTGTACTTCATTTCCATGTTTCACAAATGTTTTGCTGTAGGGTGTGTGCACTTGCCTTGCAGAGACAGAGAGAGAAGGAAAGTGCAAAATCACCTCCTAGGGGGTTGGGGTGAGGGGCGCAGCATGGCTGCAATCCCTTCTCCATTCTCTTCTTCGCATTTTGGGCGTGCATGTACTTGCACCCAGCATGTTTTTCAAGCCACTGGATCTAGAACTTGAACCATAGAGTTGGCTGTGTGGGATCCAGTGCCTTAACCATCATGCCACTTGTTGGCACTCCACACTTTTTGAAATCACCTCATAATATGTGCAATTAGAATCTCAGAAGGAGAAGAGAGTAAATGGGATAGAAAAAATATTTGAAGACATGATGACAAAGAATTTTCCAACCTTAACGGGAGAAATCAATTAGATCCAAGAAATGCATGAGTGTGTGCACACACATACACACACACGTTATATTAAAACTGCTTAAAAAACCAGAAAATCTCAAAGGCAGTCCAAGAAAAAAGACACATTATACAGAGCTGGCCCTGTAGCTCAGTGGTAAGGGTAGCCAGATCACACTTAGCCAACTGTGGTTTAAATACTGGTTCTGGTGGCTTGAAAAGTACTGTGACTTGAAAAATACGATGCCCAAAATACTAATGGAGTGGAGGAAAAGAGGTTACAGTGTGATCACACTCTACTGAGGGTGCTTTCTGTCTGTCAGTCTGTCTTTAATCAGCACATGTACCCTCTGGCAAAAAATAGTTAATTAATTAAAAAAAGACATTATATATGGAAGAACAAAGGTAAAAATCAAAGTAGATACCAAAATTAAGTGAGACATAAGTGTTAACAAATTAAACTATCAACCCAGACTCCTATATCCAGCAAAAATATCGTTCAAAATGAACGCAGAAAATAAATTTATTACTGTCCTTATTACTCTTCAATTCACTGTCAACATTTAAATGTCTATATAAAGATAAAGATCTGGACTCAGTCAAGTTGAACTGAACGGACAACTTTGATAAGTTAACTGCATTTCAATTCCCTAATTTGCCTATGATTTTTGAGTTTTGTTCGATTCTAGTATATGGTTTTAGCTTTGGTGGTGTAAAAAGGGTAATATGCTTGGTGCCTGTGTCAATCAGGGTTTTTAGAGAAACAGTATCAGTAGGATAGGTGTCTATGTATTGTTTATTTGTGTGTATATAGACAGATTTATTTCAAGGAACTGGCTTTTGTGATTGTAAAGACTGATAAGTCCGAAATCTGGAGGACAGGTCAGGTTTGAAACTCTCAGGCAGGAGTTGATGTTGCAGTGTTGAGGCAGAATTTCTTTCACAAGGAAACAGTGTTTGCTCTTAAAGCCTTTCAATTGAGTAGATGAGGCCCACCCTCAATGTTGAGAATAATCTCCTTTGCTCGAAGTCAGTTAAAATGTAGAATTAACCATATATACAAAATACCGTCATAGCAATACCCACATTTATGCTTAATTGAATAGCTGGGTTTTATTGCCTAGCTAAGTTGCCACATAAACCTAACCATCATGATACCCAGTAGTAAAATAAAAATTGTGAAAAGATTGACAATAGAACCTTTGCAAAATAATGAGATTACAACAGTGAACTATCATGATCATTTATAATTAGGATGGTGGTAAGAATGATCCCAGACTGACGATGCACATTAAATGAACTGCTATCAGTAAGAATTAAAGAGGTAGACTGCTGGGGCTAGCAGATTGCGTGGTGGCTAAGGTGCTGGACTCCCACATGGCCAACTGCAGTTTGAATCCTGGACCTGATGGTTTGCTTTCTTACTTTTTTTTTTTATCTCTCTCTGGTCCAATTAAAAAATAATAAGTAAAATCAAATAATTCTTTTAAAAATATGTCAACCACCATTAAAATATTCTAAGTCTTTAAGTTTGCTCTCTTATATACATTTTTATTTTCTTATAATTATTTTAATGTCTAAAACTATATTTTGAGGTTTTTCTTTCTTTTTTTTTGAGAGATTTTTGCTATAGGGCATGGGTGCTTGCTGTAGAGGCAGACAGAAAATGAGAAATCATTCCCCCAGAAGGGATGCTCATGCCACAGTCCCTTCTCCTCCACTCTCCTTTCAGGACTTTGAGCACACATGCACATGTGCCTGGTGTGAGTTTCAAGCCTTCAGATTCAGGACTTGAACCACAGTGGACCATGTGGCAGTCCAACACTTTAACCATCATGCCATCTGCAGGCCTCTATTTTGAGTTTTTTTCAATCCAGTTCACTTAAGCACTTGTCCCTTTATTGAAAATTATTTGATTAACCAAACTGATAAAGGCACAGAAAGCTTACGGTGTATTGTAACTTCACCTACAAGTGAGCAAGTATTATTTTGAGATCTTTTGAGAATATGAGAGGCTTAAAAGTCATTGCAGTACAATATTACTCCAGGTATCAGAGGGAGTTTAAGCTAAATGGTGACACTGAAAGTTTGTTTGAGTATGTATATATGCACATACATACATACACACATATATATTCATAAGTTAGCAAACTAAACTTTTCAAGCACAGTAAAAATTTTAAATAGTAAACAAAGTCGTAAGTATAGAGAGTAGTCAAACTAAAAGTGTTTTCCATAGCATAGACCTGAAGTACTAAGGATAAAAATCAGATTGTTAAAAGTAAACTAAAGGCAGTTGTCACCTGGCAATCTGCCCGCCCAAGAGTCTTTTGAGTGTGCTTCTTTTCTTCCTATTAAATCTTCTTTTCTACCTACGTCATTCAAGGAAAAAAATAAAAAGAAAAAAAAGTAAACTATAACATGCATATAGTTAAATTGCAAATCCTGGGGAACCAGCAGGTGGTGTAATGGCTTTGTCACTGGACTTCCATGTAGTCGACCAAGGTTCGAGTCCTGGACTCAGTGGCTTAAACTCACTGGGCGCAGGAGTGTGCGTGCCCAAGATCCCAAGAGGAGAAGAGATTGCAGAATGGCCATCCCCCCTCTGGGGGTGATTTCTCACTTTTTGTGTCTCTGCCTCTCTTTCTGGCGAGCACACGCGCTCTATAGCAAAAACCTCTCAAATTTTTTTTTGCAAATCCTGTTCTCTAAAGAAAATAATGGTATTTCTCCATCTTGGTGATGATGGAAAGTCTAAAATGAAGATTTATGTGTGTCTCCTTCAGCCCTGTTATTATGCTTAGTATCTCTTGTAATCATCAAGTTAGAAATAATGAAATGAATCTTAAGGATGTATGAAGAAAGGATCTCAAATACCATTTATTACCTTGGGCCTCTAATTTAGGTAGTGATTTTCATATTTGAGACTATGGCAATATTGCTGCTGCCTAAACCTTGTTCTTCTGTGTAGCAAAATTTACTTAAGAGATGGATCATCAGATGTTTCTGTAGTTCTGTGGCATTTAAAGGACATAGAGGTTGCACTACATAGTTCATCATGGTAGTAACAGCTTTTCTAGTATCTGAGAGTTAGCCTTCTGCTTTCTGTATGCAGTTCATCTGCTCCTGTCTCAGTCTGCTTGTAAAAGTCACATGCCTCTGAATCGTTTCCAACATTTTACGCTAATTAGAGATATCTGTCTGATGTAAAGTAGTACCACGCCTATCTAAATTATTTACATCTGCCCAGTGTAAAGTAGTACCAAGATTATCCAGTTCTGTCTGTTGAGCTCAGTCTTATGAGAGACTCTGAGGCACAAAGTGGCAGCATTTTTGCAGAATCTTTCATCCAGGGAAATTGCCTGTTGGGTGGCAATTTTCTGTTTATAGTATTTGGTATAGCTTGCTTTGACCATCAGTTAAAAAGAATGCAGTTTAGGATGGAAGCTGGGTGAAAAGAGAATATTGGCTATAAGAGGAAAAGTGGCATGGTCTTCAATAGGTGAAATATTTGCTAAATTATTTGTAAGCAGAGTAAGAAAAAGGAAAATTGATCCAATGTTAAGCAGTAGCAGAGATTTTAAGTACACCTACTGCCTAGGTTTGATTTCTAATATCATTCTTTAGTGAACGGAACTGGGCACTAGGACCAGCAGATGTCGTGTTATGTTGTTGGACTCCCACATGACCAATTGAGGTTTGAGTCCTGGACCTGGTGGCTTGAAAGTCATGTTGGGCGCATGTACATGCGTGCCCTAAGTCCCAAGAGGTGAATGGAGGTGAAGGGATTGCAGCATGGGGTGCTCAACTCCCCCTCAACTCCCACCGTGGGGTGATTTCTTGCTTTCTGTCTCTGGCGAGTTCATGTGCCCTATAGCAAAAAAAATCTCTTAAAAGAATTATAAAAAGGAACTGGGCACCTTGGTAACATGGCTGGTTCTAGGGCTGGGGCAGGAAACATGCCTGAGGACTCCTTGTAGTGTCAGTAAAGAGGTGGTAAAACAAATTCCCCCAAAATAAAAAACGAAATGAAACAAAAAATTCAGTGCTGAGTCCATGTCAGGCGGATGCAGGGGCCCACTCGAAGAGCTCCCAATAACCAAAGAGAGTAATTTGAACTATACTATTAAGTAGCATTGGATCATAACCTGAGGTATTATAAATATTTACCCATGAGTACATACTAGTGTAAGTAAGCGATTGAATAAAGTAAGACATAGTGTAGAAGGTCCAGATTTCCAAAGCAGAAGAATTCCAAATCATTTATGTTCTCTGTCCTGAAGGAGAGGGCATAACTTCCCCTCTTTTAGTGGGAGCTGCTCACAGAGAGACTTCCTGCTAAAGGATGCAGAATGGAAAAGGGGTAAGGTGGAGGAAGAAGTAACATTACTTGGCTGGGATGATTTCTCCAGCATAACCAAGGTACACATCAGCAGTGTATCCTGGACAGGATGAAAATGGCACTTTAGGGCTGCCTCCGTGGTGCAGCGATAATGCACTACCCGAGAGGAGCCAGATACTGCGTGGCAACCATGATTTGGGTCTCTAGCCTGGTCTACCTGAAACACGCCAGGCATACGTGTGAGTGCTTGAGATCTGACAGACTGGAAGATTAGAGGAAGGGGGAGTGCAGTGTGACCAAGACCCTATGGAGGGTGCTCCTCCCACCTTCTCTTGACCCCCATTCTCTGCCCTGTGACAAATAAAGAGAGGAAAAAAAAGAAAATGGCACCCGCGGTCTTGCCTTCTAAAACCCACAATCTCAACCTGATCGTGATAAGGACATCAGATGAATTTCAATAGAGGGTTATCCTGTACTGTAGTTGACCAATATACCTCAAACCTGCCAAGGTCATCAGTCCGAAGAAAAGTCTGAGTAACTGTCACAACCAAGAGGAGCCTAAGAAGAACAAACACTAAATGTAGATGGGATCCCGGATCCCAGATCAGAGAGAAGGCCACTAAGTATAAAAAGAAGCAGATCTGAGTAAGCTGTGTATGAGTACTTCAGTTACTACTAAGGTATTAATATCGATTCATTAGCTCTAACAGAAGTATCACACTAATGTAAGTATTAATAAATGGGGATGCAGACATTTTGGAGCCAATGCACATGGCCCTCCTTCAGATTGTCCTTACCTGGCCTATAAGGCCCCTCCCAAGCTGTGTCTCTTCTCTCTTTAATTCCACTTCTTAGCACTCTCCTCCTCACTGCTGCTGTGGCCTTGTTGCTGTTCCTTGAACGTGTCAAGGTTGTCCCTGCAATTTCTATTTGCCACTTTTTTCTGCCTGGATCTTTACATACACATTGTTCATTTCATTCTGGTCTTCTGGCAAATGCCACCTCACAGACAGGCCTTTTCTGGCCATCCTAATTAGGATAGTATCTCTCACAGTCTGTAAATATAAAACCCGTGCTCTTTTTCCTCATAATACTCAGTATTTTTGAAATGATTTATTTATTTCACTTTTCTCTCTATCCTGCTAGAAATTAGATCACCTGCAGTCAGGGACTTTGTTGGTTGTGTTCATTTATAGGTGGCAATTAGTGGGTTGTCAGAAAAGTCACGACGCATTTTCGCATAGAAAACCATGTCATGACTTTGCTGACAACCCAGTTGATCAGCTCCTGGCATGTGGTAGGTAAGCACTGAGTCAGTATTGTGTGAATAAAAAAAGAATTCTCCAATTCAGCCAAATTCCCCTTCTCTGAATGAGCCTGGCACTTCCTCTGTGGCTCTCAGAAGCATCGTTCTCTGCGGTGCTTTGTCGTTTCTCATTGTTTCCCTTCTAGATGGCTGACAGTAGCAGTTGCGTATCTCTGATTTATTTCTCTACCCCCGCAGTATCTAGCGTGGTGCCCGGCAGAAAAGTATTGCTCGATAGCTTCTTCGGGATGAATGTTTGTGCCGGCTTTGCATCTATCCTTTAACTGCTTTCCGTGTTCCCCACTGAGAGGCCTCAGGCACTGCAGAAACCGTAGGATCTGTCTGACTTTGTTTAGGTTCTCCTCAGGCCTTGCCTCCCCACTGCCATCTGAACTTCTTCCTGGTGCAGGTGTCTTGATTCTGACCTGTTTGACTTTGATTGTGGTTTTTCTGCTTCACATGTCCTCTTTAGAATTGAACACTTTTTTTTTTTCCTTTTTAAAAAGAGAGAGGGGGAGGAAGAGAGGAGAGAGGGAAAGTGAGAAAGCAAGCCGCCAGGTCCGGGATACGAACCGTGGTCAGCCATGTGGGAGTCCAGCATCCTTAACCACCATGCCACCTGCCCGCCAAACACATTCCCCCGTCCCCCTGCCCGCCAAACACATTTTTTTTTTTTTTTTTTTTTAGAGAGAGATTTTTTTTTTTTTTTGCTATAGTGTGCATGCGGTTGCCATAGAGACAGAAAGTGAGAAATTACCCCTAGGGGAGACGGCCATACCATAGTCACTTCTCTTTCATTTACCTCTTGGGATCTTCAGCACACACGCACACGTGTCTGGTGGGAGTTTTAAGCTGTTGGGTCTGGGACTGGAACTGTGGTCAACAATGTGGGAGTCCAGCGACGTAACCATTATGCCATCTGCTGGTCCCCTGAACACATCATTTTTAGGACATCACCAAGACCTTAGTCTAGAATCCCTGTAGGATATCATCTGATTTTGCCCAGTTATAGTGGTTCGGAGGTGCTGAGCTTCTGTGGCCAGCTAAGGCCAAAACAGTAGTGAGCGCACCTGTCTGGGGAGGAAGCTCAGCACTACAAGTGTGTACTGCGGCACGCCTGAGGCCATCTGCCTGATGACAGAGTGACTCACTTCCCCAACCCCTCACACTTAATTAAGAATGGCAGGCAATATGGCACAAGGAGGAATGCACAAGTGGGAGGGAACCGCTACATGGCAGTGGAGACCACAGGGCCTAGGTTCAGTTCTTGGCTCAACCTTATTAGGTCTGGCTAGTTACATGTGCTTGTGGTCCTGGCTAGCTGGGAGACTGGGGCAGAGGATCATAGGCTGGTGAGACCCTGTCAAAAATGTCCTGTCTCTCGGGACCAGCAGTTAGCGTAATGGCTATGTCGCTGGACTCCCATGTAGTTGACCACGGTTTGCATCCTGGACCCGGTGGCTTAAAAAACTCATGCCGGGCATGTGTGCGTGCGTGCCCAAGATCCTGAGAGGAGAACGGAGGAGAAGGGATTGCGGCGTGGCCATCCCCCCTGGGGGGTGATTTCTTGCTTTCTATCTCTCTGTCTCTCTCTGTGTCTGGCGAGCGCACACCCCCTATAAAAAAAAAAAAAAAAAAAAAAAGCTCTAAAAAAAAAAATCCTGTCTTACCTTTTCTCTTTCCGCTAAGAACAGCAGGCAAAGTACCAAGACACCTAAATCAATAAAATACGAAGAATTTGAAGAACTCATAATGCAAATACATGGTCTTCACATAACATGAGTCATTGCACACTCTATGGAAAATGGCATTTGCTCATGATACTTTAACCCTCTGTTCCCCGAACACCTGGTAGGTCTTGCCCGAGTGAATTGGAAACATAGTGATTAGCCAGAGGTAGACAGACTTCTGATTTCTAGCCTCTCAAACTCTACTTCCAGGGCAACAGCAAATATTCTACTTCTAAGTAGCTCCTCTTAGGGAGAAAAGGGCACCTTTTACAGAATGGAGGCTAGAACCCTACATAGCCAGTCAGACTCTGAGCATGTTAAGGTTTGTGGGGACTCTGTCCCAGCAGGTGACACATGAAAATTTTCTGCAATCTAGCATTTGTATTTGTTTTCATTTGGCTGAGGTGACAATTTGTCTTATAGGTTTCTGAGAGAATAGTGCCCCAGTGATTAAGATTCCTGTGCACTTACCTCTGGTACTTTGGGCGGGTGTATTTCCTTAAGGGGCATCATTCCAGTGTTTCAGTGACGTTAAGCACTGTGTTTTTCATAATCTTAGGACCAAGGAGTTTTAGAGAAATTTCCTTAAGCAGTCCTATAAACCAAGAGGACCTTTGTACTAAAGCCACTCCTGTGTTTTAAGACTATTACATTGACTGTTAGGTGTCAAGGTTGATTCGAAATAATATTTGCAATTATGAAAAGCAGCTTCAGTTTAACACAATTGCGCTTTCTAAAGCAAGGATTTATCCTTGTTACAAGCCTCTTGATTCAGTTCAGCTCATTTCTTTACTAGATTATTTCTTTGTTGGAGTAGTTATTTCCAATTTACAGACTCATTTCTGAATTCCCCATGGACTAAATTTCTTATGTAAAGTACAAAAATGTCAAGTATGACCTTTAAAAGAAAGCAATTTTTCTCCTTTCATATCTTTAGCCAAAAGACACACACACACACACACACACACACACACACACACACAAAACTCTATTTTCTTTTGTCATATCCCTTATTTCTTGTCATGTAATAACAACACTTTTCTTCCTGGCCACCTATGGTGAAATAGAGCTAGAGCTGAAGAATCCATTTATAGGCCATCTTCATTAAGAAAAAATTGAAGCCTGGACAGAAAAGTCAGAAGAGGCCTTTTCTGTCCCCACACCCATGCAGTTTTATTCCAGGTCCCTCAAATATCAGCTGTTGAATTTTATTTTCTGGGATTTTTGAATATTCTTATTTGAATAAATAAGGATAGGACTTTTAACTGCTGGTGATCATTAGCATTTTAGCATGGATCGATCAGATTTACAGTCTGATCTAACTGGGCAGTGAAGTGGTAACATTTTGAGGAGGCTGGATACAATCATTGGGGCTGTGGAATAAGCGTCTGAAGGAACATCTGCCAGTGAGCTACATACAGCAGGCAGCCAGAGTGTTCTAAGAAGGCTCAGTTACTCATTCAGCAACCGTGAGCACCTGCTGTGTGCCAGGTACTCTTTTAGATGCTGAGCATGTGCAATGAGGGAAACAAAACCCCCTGACCTTAGGGAACTTATATTCTAGAAGAAGTGAGTTTGAGAAAAGGATATTCAGAAAAAACATCTTGAATTTCTTCATAACGTGGCCTAATACCGGTGCTGTTCTCTTTTCATTCCCAGCAGTTTTTGTGCTATGATGCTGTTTTGCTGCATAACTCCTCTGAGTAGAGCTAAGTAAGAGCTGTTAAAACTTCTGTCAGAAGCCTTTTGTCTAGATACGCTCCCTTTTTCTTTATCCCTTATTTCAGTCGTTGCTTTATAACTTTTGCCAATTTTGACCTTTCCTTTTTAGACTTTAATCACTCTTTCAATTCCTTTCTAACCCTAAATCCATTTGTGTTTTACCTTATCAAATGGAAAACATTATCACCATCAATAAAAACATGAGAAAATGTTTTATTTACCTCTTATAAAATTTTAAAAGAATATTTATTTATTTATCATTATTTTTATTATTTTTTAACTTACTATAGGGCACATATGCTCACGAGAGAGAAAGAGGGAAAAGGAGAAGGAGAGGGGGAAAGCAGAGAGAGAGAGAAAGAGAGAAAGCTGCCTAGTCTAGGACTTGAACTACAGTCAGCAACGTGGGAGTCAAGTGTCTTAACCACCACAACACCTGCTGGCCCCACTCTTGTAAAAATTTTTACACAGATAATAAAAAATTGGATATTAATAAGAAAATTGTATTTAGTACAGTTCTTGCTAATGTTTGCTAGGGAAGTCTACAAATGAATCCCTTTGTAATTGAGCATGTGTGCTTGCTGAAGAGAGAGAGAGAGGGAGAGAGATGGACCTCCACAATCCTTTCTTCTCCATTCTCCCCTTGGGATTTTGGGCACACACACACACACACACACACGATGCCTGATGTGATTCTCAAGTCTCCATATCTGGGACTCGAACTGTGGTCAGCCATGTGGGAATCTTAACTACCATGTCATCTTCTAGCCCCAGAGTTTATAACATTTTAAGCCTGTTCTTCAGTTCGTTTGCATGCGAAACATGCAAAGAAACTGATCTACTTTCTCTTTGCTGTTCTTGCTCTTAATAAATCAATGAGATTTACAGTTAGAGAACATTACACTAATATAGTTGGTATTTTATCAGAAGACAAACTTAAACTCTTCCGGTATCAATGTGGATTATAGATTCTTTCATTCTTTTTCAGTACTTACACTTTTTTATTTTTGCTGAAACATTTCACTTTTTCTTGTCAGTATTTGATTTTGGCTTTAAAATTAATGATTTTACCTGCTTTTGATAGGTACATACCATACTACATACTCTATATTATCTGTATGTTATTCTTTGTTCTGTTATTCTGTACTGTTATTCTATATTCTGAAGAGTTAGTATTATTCCAGATATACTGATTTTCATAATAGTAATTAAATTTTCATTGATAGGAGGACTTGTTACTGAATATACGGGCTTGTTACTGAATATACAATGCAAATTTAGGAAATATTAATAATCTGCATTTATATGAAATATGTACTAAGTTTTCTCACTTCTGTACCTATTAATATTTTTCAAGATTTTCATTTGCAGTGTATGGAAGGAAATTGGAGATAGAAACAGAGCTTGGAGTGTTACAAGAGTCTGATATGGAGTGCTTATTTTTAATTTTGTTAATAGTATAGAAAGTAGGAGCCTGGATGGTGGCATAGTGGTGGAGTACCGGGCTCTGCAGGGCAGTCCCACATGAAAGGTTGCTGGTTCAAGGCTGGAGACTTTTCTGAGTACGCTGGGCACATGTGTACCCATGATCCAAAGCTGGGTGAGGCTAGGGGTCAGTCGAGGTGTGGGTCGATCCAGGGGTCAATCAAGCACTCTCCCAGGAGGGTGCTGTTTTTCTCTCTTGTTTTCTGTCTCTCTCACTCATGGAGTAAGTAAATAAGTAAATTTAAAAGTAAAAGAAAGTAACTTTTGGGACCAGCAGTTAGTGTAATGGCTATGTCGCTGGACTCCCACGTAGTTGACTGCAGTTCGCGTCCTGGGTCTGGTGGCTTAAAATTCATGCCAGGCGCGTGTGCGTGCGTGCCCAAGATCCCAAGAGGAGAACGGAGGAGAAGGGATTGTGGCGTGGCCATCCCCTCTGGGGGGTGATTTCTCGCTTTCTGTCTCTCTCTAATTGTCTGGCAAGCACACTCACCCTATAACCCTATAGCACAAAAAAAAAAAAAAAAGAAAAAAAAAAAAAAAAACCTCTCCAAAAAGAAAGTAACTTTTTCCTTGAGAAATTTCTCAACTTTTCTATTTCAAAAGCAATGATTGCTTTTTTATGCCCAGATTGCTGGATTTGCTAGGTTTTAGGCATACTGTGTCTGTAGCAGCTAACAGTATTGCCTATCCTTTAACCTTCAGAATTTAGTTTATAAAATGTCATCTCTTCCCCACTCCTTTCAAAAGGGATAGTAGAGCTGAAACCAGGGAGAAGAAAGCAAATACTTAAGGGTGTGAATGTTTTAAGTGTGTGAAGTTGGAAATGAGAATATCTATCTCTACATAAAGTGAGAGAAATCATTATTATTTCTAGATTTCTGTGTGTTAGTAAAATTGGGTTGATTATTTCATTAAGGTGTTGCTCTGAGGTATTAAAATAATTGGGCTAAGTACAGAATTTCATACTCAGAGTACCTTCTAAAATGTTTGCAAATGGAGGTTGGTGTGTTTGCTTAGGTTGAGAATGGAGTAGGAATGTTAATGGCACATTTTAATAGTATCTTACCTAGTAATAGCTGTGCTGAAATTTTTTTTTTTTTTTGGTGTTCTAAATGTATATGTAGTGTGTATGGTGCTTTAGAGAGTATCTTACTGTGTCACAATCCTCCTGCTTTGGACTCTTGAGTTGTTGGGAGATAAGCTTGAGCCACTGTGCCTGGCTTTTAGGGCAGACTGGGAATCAAACCTGGGCTTTCTATGTGGCCTCAGCCTGCCAAGCAGCAGCACCTAGCATACACCACTGCAGCTGGGCCCATGTTGAATTTTTAAGAAATTCATTTAAAAATTATTAAATGCTATAAAATAAATAATTAGCAAAGACTAGAAAAGAATAGCCCACGATTGCTTTAGGGAAAAGATGCTGCAAAAATCTTTGGATACAAGGGAAGAAAATACTTAGAAAACAGAGTTAAGGAACAGAATCTCATTCTTTCTCCATTTTTTAAGGCTTTGTTCAGTGGTTGAAAATTCTGGAGTGTTCAGTGATATCTCTTAGCTCTACATCTTACCAAGATGTTTTCATTTTCTCAACTTGAAATGCAATCCTTCTGACTTTTTAGGGTGACTGGCACATTTGTGAAAGACAGGAAGGCACTCAGGGACCCCACCAGCTTGCCTCTGCTTGATCCACAGCGGATTGGATGCCCGAGGTGTCAGCAAATATTGGAAATTTTTATTTCCAAGAGGGTAGATACCTTGCCTAGATTCCCTTTTCTGCACACATAAGGAGTAATTGGATTATTTTCACTGAGTCAATAAGGTTTTTGGTGTCACATAATCTGAGGGAAACAAATACGACTGCTTAGATCTCAGTATACTCCTGCAGATGGTAACTTTCAGGAGGTAGCCAGGAGGTATCAGAACTCCCTGTGTGCTTGCCTGGGGCCTGTGACCTTCTCCATAAAAAGCCCTTTCTGTATTGATGCTCCCAGGTGGTGGTAGTGGGTCAAATGGCAGTTACATAATCACAGTCCCTTTTGCAGTCAGGGTGGTCATCATGTAAAGAACCAGGACTGGATTTCTTCTTGGCAGGACTAAGCAAAGAAAAACTGTTCAGGCTTTTTTAAAAAACAGAAACATCATTAAACAAATAAACAAAACCACCTTGATGTCTCTGAAACTGAAGAATGGTATTTTATCTGAAGGAATTAGGGAATATTGGGGTCATTTCTTACCAAGTAACTGAGGGCTTTTTGTCCTGATACTACATTTTGGAAAGGCATCCGGACATATTGCTAGGGGGAGATGGTAGAGCATGAAAGGGCAGCCTTCCTAATTCTAGTGCGGGCTGTGTTGTCTGGGTGTTACACACTCTGACTTCTTCTAACCCCTCCTTTCTAGCTCTTTCAGGGAAGTTCCTCTTTAAATAAATCCCAAGTCCCTTCTAACTCAGAAACCTATTGTTTTAACTAGGGGCAGTTCAAGGACTTAGAGAAGCCCATACTACTGAAATTAAGATTTTCTTTTTTGAAAGAGGACATCTTTTAAAGCCAGCTTCATAACTCCAAGAAGGATATTTTAGATACAAATTACTATTACACTTATGTTTTGTAATGAAGATTTCTAATTTATGCAGTCATCATAAATGCATATGCTTGTGCCCTGAAGCTAATTGACTGTGATGAAAACAGTTTTATAAACAAAACCAAAGAAAAACTATGTTTGCATGAATCACAGAAGAAAAAGCATCACTTCATTCTCAGGGCTTCGACTGTTCCCCCCTCCTTTTTTTTTTTTTTTTTCTTCATACCCCACAACTTTTGGATTGATAAGAAAAGTAAAGTTGACCTCCACATACTTTAGATCAGTATCTCCATAGCCCTCTTAATTTCTTTACTTTCTTGGACTGTACTCATTGTAAGGTGACTGACAGACTAGCCATGCAAAAGCCTTGGCTAGTCTGTCAGCCTCTTACAGGTGTGGGATACACCACAGGGTTGTACTAAGGCAGGGTTGGAACCTTGATGCTGTCATAGGCTAGCATTTTCCCATGAGGAATAAACTCTCACACATGCACTGGAGAGTCCAAGTTGGATGTGGAAACTGGTCATTCAGGGTTGGGCAGACTCTGCTAAGTATTCTCTTCTGTGTGGTACCGCTGTTGGATTCTGGCTTTATACTTTTAAGCTTGGGCTGATCCTCAGTGAATTTTTTTCTCTTTTATTAGTTGCCAGAAAGGGTACACATTCACCAGAGAAACAAGAAAGAGAGGGAGAAAATGCCTCCCAAATGGGCTGTGACCACACCATAATCGCTTCTCCTCCATTTCCCCATGCTATCAGGTTTTGGGGCATGCACACAGGTGCACCAGGCATGATTTTTAAGCTGTCAAGGCCAGTATTCAGACCACAGCCAGCCAAGTGACATCTACTACAGGGCTGGCCACTCAATGAATATCTGTGCAAGGTCAAATCAGAGTAGTTGCCACTTCCCACTCTCTGGTTCAAAATATAACCTGCAGCATGTTTAGTCATCTGGCATGATAATCCCTCTGTTACAAACTTCATTAGAAATGCCCTAGCGCATCATTTCTGTTGTTGACTTTGTCAAGGAAACTCTAACTTTGCCTTCTAAGCACCTCTGTGGGCCTCTGAGCTTGGAATGGACCAAAGGAACATTAAAACTGTCCCGTAGTTTAGCAGATATGGAAACTTGCTAGGATTGTAATCCAGGTCTTCTAAGTACTTGGCCTGGGCTGCTTCTCCTATATTCTTCTAGTCTTTGCATTTGCTCTAAAGTCACAATGCTGCTTGTAAGGAGTTAGTCAAACGAGGTTGGACTCGAAAGTGCCATGTGGTACGCCATTGGATTCTGACCTGGGTTACTGTAAGGACTCCTGAGCTGAGTTCCCAGCAAAGACCATGCAGCTCTTTGAACAATGACAGCTCTAGCAGTGCAGGGCCTCATGCATTTTCAGCGTTACATGGTTTGTCTTTTTTTTTTTGAGAGGTTTTTGCTATAGGGCACGTGAGCTTTCCAGACAGACAGAGAGAGAAAGAGAGACAGAAAGCGAGAAATCACCCCCCAGGGGGGATGGCCATGCCGCAATCCCTTATCCTCCATTCTCTTCTCGGGATCTTGGGCACACATGCACACACACCTGGCATGAGTTTAAGCCACCAGGTCCGGGACTCAAACCACAGTCGACTACATGGGAGTTCAGTGGCATAGCCATTATGCTAACTGCTGGTCCCTATAAATAGTCTCTTTTTAAAAAAATGTTCTTTCTGCCAAAAGAGAAGGAGGTTGGGAGTAGTGGTAGAAAGGGAGGCAAACAGCATCTTCAGTGGGATCTTCATGCCATAATCCACCCCCAGTCTCAGCCAGTTCCAAACCACAGACATGCGTTAATCAGGGAGGCCTCTGGACGTGAACCTTCCTTTGTGGGTCAGCCTCATAGAACATCACTTTTTACCACTGCACCACCATCCAGTCTGCACAAATAGTGTCTTGATATACACATGTCTATGAACATCCATTTGTCTCTTTACAGCTCATACCCAGGAGTCCTGTTGCATATGAAAAGGTAGAATTGTTAAATTTTGACCCTTATTACAAATTTACATTTCAAAAGACATTCACTAATTTGTATTCTTGAGAGTGCATCAGAATGCCCTTCATCGTTACACTTGCTGATGATCACTGTGGAAGAAGAAAATAGTTCTGGCTACCACAGTCTCAGAAGAAGAACATATGGTCATAGACATGGCAAAATTATCTCTAGAGAACTTGGGTTCCTCTGGTGTCCAGGATCCATCTGCTAAGGATGAATTATTTTTCTTTTTCCTCCCTAAGTGTGTTGAATTAGTCATGTCAACCCATTTGGATTCAGAGAAAGTACTGTTTATTTCATATTCTCTCACCATATTTGAAGGCATGGCCAGATTTCTCTTATCCTACCAAGCACTTCTGACTCTTTTATTGTATTTTTGCTAATACGTATGATTTACTTGGTGTCCTAACTGTGAAAACAGGGTCTCCAAGCTAATATTTCCTAAAGTGATACCCTTCAAACCCAATTGCAAGCTGAAATATTCAGCAGAACTATAGAGGACTGAGAGACCTCTTCCTTTGCTTCTTCGTTCCACAGGTTCCTGATTTCCTTGGCTAGATTAGCCAGTACAGAATGAGTTTCCTTTATCCAAAGTGCTTGGGACTAAACTGTTTTGGATATTGATTTTTTTTCATTCAGATTTTGGAATATTTGCATGTATGTGCGTTATCCTGGGGATGTAGCCCAGGCCTAAATACAGAATTTATTCATGTTTCATACACACATAGCCTGATGGTAATTTTATACAATGTTTTTGTGTTTCCGTGTTTTAATGGCAACCCCTCACTTGAAGTCATGTATGGATTTTTCCACCTGTGGCATCATGTTGGCACTGAAAAAGTTTCAAATTAGGCATGTTAGACCTGTACTGATTTCTGAATTTGTCTTTGTTTTTATGAGCGTAACCAATTATTGCCATCTTTTTGTTTCATCAGCCAGATTCACTTGTCATTTTGAATTTTTCATGATTTCCCTATATTTTATCTTTGTTCTTTAGTTTCCCTGTATTCTGTGCTTGTGATTGACTTGAAGGCCCTCCTAGAAATTACAAAGACCCATGTTAAAAACCTGTCAGCAGTAGGGCTGTATGGCTTCCTAGATGTTGTACAGACTAAAGAAAACACTTATTCTGATACATTGAATCAAATTTTGGGAACTTAAACATATGTTATGAAGAATGCTACAGCAATAGTTTTTCATATAAGAACCATAGTAAACAGAAAAGACATAAATGGATGGAGTTCTCAGATGTCTCCTCTTGCTAAGGAGTGTGTCTGCCCCTAGGCAATATACTTCCCACTGGCCGTAGTCCCAACTGGGAAAATGAGCTGTAACCTTCCATCATTCCACAACTTCTAACTTCAGGTGGGTCCGTAGAAGGAGAGAGGGAGGCAGTAAAAGTGGAGTCACAAATGCAGCGAAGAATACTCCCTCCAGAGTCTAAATGAACACTGTACACAGGGGAAATCCTGCATAGAATCTTCCTGAAAGAATAGGAAAGACCAGAATATTTGAAAAGCTCTTGCCTCAAACCCTTAGAAATTCTAGATAAAATATAACAAATTTATGTTTTATGCATAGCAAAGCTAACCAGAAAGTGATTTCAAGATCCTAAAATGAACAAGGTACTGAGTACCAGAACTGTGCTAGGAGGAGTGGGGGAAAAGTGGCCAGGGATGAGGAGGGAGGGTAGGGCTGGAGTTTTATCGTAAATGACTTCAGGCCTCTTTGAGGGCAGAAGCTATAGTGAGTCATCCTGTCATAATGCCAGAACACTCCAATAATAAATCTTCAAATTGTCTGGGTACATGTATAGAGAAAGCAAAGTAACATAGCCAATGGTGAGAGAATTTCAAAAAAACATAGAAACAAAGTATTACTTGAAACATGATAGAATTAAGATCAAACCCATGCACATTAGGTTACTAGGAGTACTATAACAAATTGTCACATACTGAGTGGCTTTGAACTACAGAAACGTATTCTCTGCCAGTTCTGGAGGCCTGAAGTGTAAAATTGAGGTGTCGCAGGTTACTAACATTCTCTCTGAAGGCTCTAGAAGAGGCTGCTACTCATGCCGGTCCCTTAGCTTCTGGTGTTGCTGGCAGTCCTTGGGATTTCTTGGCTTGTAGCCATCACTTTAATCTCTGCCTCCTTGTCACATGGCATTCTCGCTGTCTTATGTGTGACACATCTCTGTGTTTCTTCCCCCCTTGTTGTAAGGATACCAGTCCTATTTGATAAAGGGCCTACCCTAATGGAATACAATCTTGTCTTAAGCTTGATTCCATCTGCAAAGGATTACAAATGTGACCTGTTTTCAATGATGTCACATTCACAGGTTCTAAGGGTCAGGATTCCAACATGTATTTTTGGGGACACAGTTCAACCTACAACACCATGTAATCAATAAAAGAAGATTTAATTTACTTACTAGAAAGATTTCACTTTAGATCAGAAAGCGAGAACCAATTCTGTGCTATATGTAAGAAACGCATGTAGCAATAAAGTGATTCAAAAAGATTGAAAATAAATAAATCAATAATAGTATATCCAGAGGACAAGAAAATGATTTTTGAAACTATTAATAATATCAGACAAGATTGAATTGAAGGCAGACAACATTATATAAAGCAAAGAATAGCGCTTTTTAATTTTTATTTTTTTAAAGAAAAGAATGCAACTTAATTAATACATACAAAAAAATGTTAGTTAGAAAACCACAATTCTGCAGGGATCAGAGAGTGATGCTTTGGTAATGCAACTAGACTCACATGGGGAAAATCTTGATTCACTTCTTGGGATCTCCCTGAGCAAGGCAACTTGGGCTGGTTGAGGTTGGGGGTGGATCACAGCATGAAGGCCTTGTAGGGAGTATCCCCTTTCTGAAGAAACAAATACTTTAAAGACTTACAGTTCTGCAGTCCTCAAGTGAACAGACTAGATTCTGGCAAGGGCCACTAAAGAATGCTAAGGTCATTAAAATATTTTTATGATGCTAAGGTGTCACTTCACAAAATTAGTGTTAAATGAAAAAGTGGAAATGTATCTTCACAGTGGAGATACCTGATGGTGGTCACCACCTTAACCAAATGACCAAACTGAGCATCAGTAGTTGTGAGACATCCTGGCGTGTATGCCTTCTGATGGGATGTAACCAGTCAGGTTGTATGCTTCATAATTTAGGATGTAGTCTTCTAAAATGATTGATTTAAATCTAACTATACATCTAATGCTACATTTAACTTTTGAGATTTTTGAAAATACAGGGATAGAAGAACAAGTTGAATGATGCTATCAGGAACCATTAGTTGACTCTGAAGTGTGGGACATTCTCTATGGTAAAATTCTGTGATGTAGTTGAATTTGCCTCCTCTAGAAGTCAATGTCATGGAAGAGAAAAAGGGAAAGTGGGCACATTTCAGGATTAAAAGGCTAGAAGGATGTAATGACCAATTGTCATGAATGAACTTTGATTGAATTCTAGTTTAAACATGATTTTGAAGACATTAAGGACTGTTAGACAAATTTGAATATAGCCTAGATATTGGTTGATACTAGAAAATTATTATTTTTTTTTTGAGAGGTTTTTGCTATAGGGCACATGTGCACACCAGAAAGACAGAGAGATAAAAAGTGAGAAATCACCCCCCAGGGGGTTGGCCACACTGCAGTCCCCTCTCCTCCATTCTCTTCTTGTGATCTTGGGCACGCACGTACGTGTACCCGGCGTGAGTTTAAGCCACCAGGTCTGGGACTCAAACCATGGTCGACTACATGGGAGTCCAATGACATAGCCATTATGCCAACTGCTGATCCCAAGGAAATTATTATTTGTTTTAAGGAGAGGTATGTAGTTATTTGCGTGACCTTATACCAAAAAGTAGCCCCCTTAGAAAAAAGGATTGGTGCTTTAATCAGATAGCAGGGTATGTCCCAAGTGATATAATTTTTCAGTGTGAATGAATGAAATTATAAAAGCACTAAAAGATTAAAGAAATTAAGAAATCATTTTGGTTTGGTGAAAACCTTTTTAATTATGGCCCCAAATATGCAAACTGAAGAATCAACATATGTACCTACATAAAAATCATTACATGGCAAAAACACCCATCAGCGAGGTCAAAATTTAAACATATGGGAAAGTAAGCAGGAAAACATGGCAACTCCTCATGTGCTCCCCGATTTCAGCTGTTACCAATTCATGTCTGAACTTGTTTATTTTGAACTTGATGTCGTATCAGTTCATGTAAATAATGAAGTTGGCCCTTCGTATCTGTGAGCCGTATCCACAAATTCAACCAATCACAGACTGAAAATATTCATGAATAAGGCAATAAAAACTAACATATACAACAGCGAAAAAATTATATAAATCTAAAAATACAGTATCACTAGTTAGATAGTATTTATGTTGTATTAGATATTATATGTATTCTACAGAGTATTTAAAATATGGGGGAAGATGTGCATAGGGTATATGCAAATACAACATCATTTATATAATAAATTTTGAGCATTCATAGATTTTCAAAAAGGAATTATTTGTTTGATTTTATTCATTATTAGTATTTTATTATTTGGCCCAAGAGAGAAACCGAAAGTGAGAAAGCTTGTCGCCAGGTCTGAGATTTGAACTATACTTGGCCATGTCATGGCCCAGCACCTTAACTACCATGTCACCTGCCAGCCTCCTTCATGGATTTTTTTTTTTTTAAATATCTACAGAGTTCCTGTAACCAATCTCCCCAGATACAGAGAGATATCTCTGTATCCATCTGTGTAATCCATGACTGTTTTTAAGTCATAGGGAAATGGATCTTGGGGGAAAGGAAGGCCATTGTGATTCAAACATATATGTGTATGGCACATCCTGTGATTTTAGAAATGTTAAAAGAGAGAGAGACAGAGAGAGAGAGAGAGAGACCAAGAGGAAAATGCTGTAGAGATTACTATTAAAGTAAATTTACACCTTCTTCCCACTGCAGTGTTCCAAATGTTCTGAATCTATTAATGCCTTACTGTCAGCTGGTGATGTCACTCGATTGTCCTTTTGTTATATCTGGATCTTCCTCCACCTGAATGTAGCCCATTGCTTTGTCCTGCCCTTAAAACTTGCTTAGGACTGCAACAAATGACAGCACAACAGTCTCTAATAAAATCTCTCAAGGTGTGTTTACACCAGACATTGGCAGGAGCCTGAACTTCATGAAAGCAGATTCAACTGAGATGTGGCAGGTAGCAGCCTGTGTGCTTTTAAAGTTTTCTGTTCTTCACCAAATGAAAATGAGCTGCATTCTCTAGATAGGGAAAATGATTTTCTTAAAAAGAATTTTATGACTCAGGGAAAAAAATAATAAAGTAATTTTTTTTAAAAACAAGACGAAGTGAACCTGTTTGTATGAAACTACTTAAGATGTTTGTTGGACCAATTAACTTTAAGATTAACAGAGATTGGATTATGATATTCATTCATTTGACTTTTAAAATGAGTGTGACTCTGGAATAATATGTGGCAGTTTCATCTCATTTGTTTTTAAAAATAGTTTAATTTTAAAAGGCTCTTGGGCCTCGCTGCTGTGGCACCGCTAAGACACTGTGCTCCGCTAGCTGGGATGGCGTGGGAAGCCTGGGTTTGGTCCCCAGTCCAGCGTAAAGGCCAGAGACAGTGGTGTGTTGGTGTAATCCCAGTGAATCGGGGGCTGAGCCAGGAGGACTGTGAACTTGAGCTAGCCTGGGCCACATTAGGAGACCCTGCCTCCAGAGAAAATAAAAAGAAAACCAGCAACCTGGATTTGTTGGCAAGTGCTTGTAGTCTAGGCTGGGAGGATGAGGCAGGCAGGTGGACTACAACCTTGTCTTAAAGAAAAAAAAATGAATTTTTGAAGAATTAAGGCTAAACGAAACCTTTTGCTTTACTCCAAAGCTAAAGACTGATCAAAGTAATACATGCAAAATTTTAGTCAGCATTTTCAAAGTAATATATATCTATAGTTAGAGATATCAAAAGACCATATTTGAAGCGAAATTTAGGGTTGTGTCATTTGAGAGTTTACCTAAACTGACTGCTGTGGGGAGGCCGAGGGACTTGCCCAAGGTCACTAAGTAGGGCTTGAATATCAGGTCTCCTGCTCCCAGGCTTTGTCCTTTTCAATGGACTCAATTATGAATCTTTCTTTCAAACTTTTAAATAAGTTGTCTTTATTCCCTTAGAATGGGCTTTGAAATTTTCAGTAAAACATAGTAGGCATGCATGTATTTTTGTACACTCCTAATTTAAACTCTTTTCTTCCATATTGTTTGTGATGCTGGCTCCTTTTCATGAATGTTCTGTCCTCTAAGTTGCACCAGCCTGTTGGTTCTGCCAGGTGCAGCAGGACCAATTGCTTTTCGTAAGGAAACCCTTAGTTCACTTTATTTCCTCTTATCATTGTCTTATTTGTCAAACTTCTATGGTCACTTATTTCTGTCATAAAAATGAGTAAATTCAATACATTTAATCTTTCCTGTATTAGATTCTATAAAAGATACTATGTCTTCAATCTAGTTTCTTTAGTGTGAATGGACATTTTTGTTTCTAAAAAAATATGCATCTTTTTTTTATTTCCCCCCCGTAGCTTTTGTGTAAAGGCAGAGTCTCACTGTGTTGTGATCCTCTTGCCTCAGCTTCCCAAGTCCTTGAGACTGCAGGTCCATGCCACTGAGCCTGGCTTTTAGGGTGGGCTAGGAATTGAACTCAGGCCTTACCTGTAGAGCAGTAGCTTCTTACCAGTGTGTGCCACCCTGGCTAGGCCTTCTGATGTCTAAGAATAATCTTATTAAAATGAGTAATGGACTGATGAGTAACCGTAGTGCAGTGGTTAAACACTGTGTGGAGGGAGCTGGATCCCACATGGCCAATCATGGTTCAAATCCTATCCCTGGCAGCTTGAAAAACACTTTAGGCACATGTGTGCACTTGTCCAGGATCCTGGTGGGATGGAAGAATGGAAGGAAAGGGAATTGCTGTATGGGCCAAGCCTTTTTGGTGGTGGTGGTGGGTGGGTGCTTTCTCTCTTTCTCTATCTAGCATATGCCCTCTGACATTTAAAAAAAAAAAAAGAAAAAGAATAATGGTATTAAAAATCCTGGGACCAGCAGTTAGCGTAACGGCTGTGTCGCTGGACTCCCATGTAGTCGACCGCGGTTTGCGTCCCGCACCCCGTGGCTTAAAACTCACGCTGGGTGCATGCCCAAGATCCCGAGAGGAGAATGGAGGAGAAGGAATTGCAGCGTGGCCATCTCCCCTGGGGGGTGATTTCTCACTTTCTGTCTCTCTGTCTCTCTCTGTCTGTCTGGCAAGCGCACGCACCCTATAGCAAAAACCTTTTCCAAAAAAAAAAAAAAAAAATCAGAATCCTGCTTTTCACATAAAAGAGCCTTAATTAAGGATAAGGGGAAGATCGAGAAGGTCACCATAGTGTTTTGCTTCATCAAAATAATAAGTGTTGAAAGACCAGCAGATGGTGTAATGATTGTTACTGGACTGCCATGTAGCTGACTGTGGTTTGAGTTCCAGACTCAGTGGCTTGAAACACGTGCCATGCATGAGTGTGTGTGTGTCCAAGATCCCGAGAAGAGAATGGAGGAGATGGGATTGTGGCATGGCCGTCTCCCCTGGGGGGTAATTTCTCGCTTTCTCTTTGTCTCTGTTTCTAGCGAGTATACATGGCTTATAGCAAAAATCTCACTTAAGAAAATAGTAAGTGTTGAAATAAATTCAACAAGTTTCCTTTGGTAAGAAAATTATAGCATCTCAGGGGGTAAGAAGGGATATTGGGGCAGTATCTTTGTCTAAACACCTGACATTTAAAGCCCCTCCCTACTCTGCTCACCAGTCAGCCAGTCCCTGCGTGACCCACACTGAAGACCAGAAATTCAGGCGAGCAGTCCAGGGTGACAAGAGGAACTGTGCTTTTGAATCTGGCAAATCCCTGGAACACACATGCTCTGTGACCTTGAGTAGAACTCTTAACTCTCTGAGCCTCCATTTCCTTATTGTAATTTTTTCAGGCTATCATGAGAATGAAATGAGATAGCAGAAACTTTCATGCTCACTATTCTATCACACTCCTTAATCCTTTGAAGTTAAGCTGAAATATAGCTTCCACTAGTTCTCATCTCTTGCTTCTGAATGTCCCTTGTGGAGCCATATAGAATGTTTTTATAAGTTCTCTAGTTGGCCTCTAGGGGCATTAATTTCAGATGTCTACCCATTCTCTGGGGCTACCTGTTTTCCTTTGTGTATGTAATCGAAGGACAGGTGTAGACAAAACACTGGTAAACTGAAGGTACCTAGTAGCGTTCTCTGTGATCTATATTTTTATAATGTTGTATTGATTATCTTATGAAAACAGTCACACTTGTGAATTTGGTGTATTTATGAATAGAAGCTCGACTTAAATATTTCAGTCATTGACTGATGTGAAAATTCCTTATTTCCTAGTTGAACATATACATTTTTGTTTAGCAAAGGAGAGTAAAACTTGTCATTGACACTGCATATTTACTCTGCAGCTGTTTGAGCTTACCTCAGATCCCTGTTGCTAGGTATAAAGCACATTTTTCTGTATAACAAGTTCCACTTGCTACTGAAAATCCTAATTCTGTCCCAACACAAACAGGTAATAAAGTGACCTCATAGGCATGTATTGCTTCACATACTCCCATCACATATGTTTACTCTTCACAGTCCCCCCAAATATAAGGTGAGACCTAAGAAAACACCTTCATACTTGTCCTCTTGCAGGTGTGTAGATCTATATATGATGTCTCATTATGGTAAATAGAGTCTACAAAGATAATTCAGTAAATCTTTCTTATCATCTCATTGTGAATAGTCTGTGATTTTATGATGACTTTTCAGGGCCTCTGAGATGGGTGAGGGATGGATCTGTCCCTGGATTCTAGACTATTCTCATTGTCTTGGCTTCTTTCTTCAACTTATGGTCCCCGTTACTCTCCCCAGTTACTGTTCCCACTTCTTGACATTCTGATCACTTCCTTCCTTCTCCTCTTCCAAAACTGTTTTTATTTTCTACAATTTCACTTGTATTTAAATGTGCTTTTTGTTGGTAACATTGAATGTAGCTTCAACTTAATTGATGGTCATAGTTCATCCATTTTAGTTTTTGAGTTTGACTCTTCTTGGCCTTCTTTCATGCCAATTTTTTTTTTCCCTAGAGAAATGTTATCTTGAATTATTACAGACTCAGAGTAGAAAAATTCCAGTTTGAAAATATTTTAATGGGCTTTTAAAACATACACAGTTTGAGGATGGAACCGTGAAAACTAGATTTCTTTTTTGAAATTTGTCAAAAGTAATAGTTAACAAATGTGCGTGACTGCATTACGTTCTACTCTTATATTGTTCTTTTATGATGAGTGTGTGGTCAGGTCTGTCTAGTGGCTTTAGAGAATGCCCTCATGTGTCTAAGATAATGCCTTTTGTTTTGCTTTAGATTGCTATGTGAAGGAGGCTCTGAGATCAGTTTAGTGTGTGCTATTTAAAGTCTGTTTGCATGGCCCCATTTAAGAAATTAGGCTAGTAAATTCAACATGATCACAAGATTCCGGTTTAAGGAAATATGAAGTGCATTTGAGATTCTTTGTTACCTTTGATCTTAATGTACTGGAAGTAAAAACATTAAACTTTAGGCTTTTTAAAGGTTTTAGTTAAGAGGAATTTCATGTTCAGTACCTTTTAGTCTGAGTCCTTAAGTGACCAAACTATTTTTTTCTTCATGGTCAGTGATTGATTTTGGTGCCTTAATATGCTTATATTTTTCTATCAATTTATTTCCTACTACCATGATTTACTCCTTTCATGACATTTTGTTTATTTGTTTATTTTTAGAGATTTTTGCTGCAGAGTGCTTGCATTTGCCAGAGAGAGAGAGAGAGAGAGAGAGAGAGAGAGAGAAATGACCCCCTGGGGGAATGGCCGTGCTGCAGTCCTTTCTCTTTCATTCTCATCTTGTGATTTTGGGCATACATGCACACATACCTGGCATGAGTTCAAGCCACCGGGACCAGGACTCAAACCGTGGTTGACCATATGTAGTCCAGTGCCTTCACCACTGTGCCACTTGCTGGCCCCCATTTTGGTTATTTTAATGTATATAAACTATTGGGTTATCAGGAGAGTCATGACACATTTTTGCATAGAAAAAAGGAAAAATATATCATGACTTTCCCAATGACCTAATATTTCAGGCAGAGGTTCTACTGATCTGTAGTATTTCTGATTGTGTAAGTAGAAATGTTTCCTGGGCTACTTATTTGAGAGGCTTGAAGAATGCATTTGTGGGACCAGCAGTTAGCGTAATGGCTACGTAGCTGAACTCCCATGTAGTCGACTGCGGTTCAAGTCCCGGACCCGGTGGCTTAAACTCACACTGGGCGCGTGTGCATGCATGCCCAAGATCCCAAGAGGAGAATGGAGGAGAAGGGATTGTGGCGTGGCTATCCCCCCTGGGGGGTGATTTCTCGCTTTTTGTCTCTATATCTCTTTGTGTTTTTCTGGCGAGTGCATGTGCCCCATAGCAAAAACCTCTCCAAAAAAATTAAAAAATGCATTTGTCCTGGAAGAAGCTGGTTTTATTTACTTATACCTTAAATGGAAGAGAGGCCACTTCTTTATAATTATTTCTTATGAACCATGTGGATCAGTCATGAATAGTACCAACTTACGAATAGAAAGTCTGATAATATGGCCAGTGACTTTTTTTTTGTTTCCTGTATCAGTACAATTGGAACAGCCAGAATCTTTTTGGAAAATACAACATTTTTCTTTACCCAGAAAATTGACAGTTAAAAAAAAAATCAGCAATCATCTCGTGTGCGCAGTTAAAACTGTCATTTGTTTTAGTTTGAATAGTTGCTTCAGGAAACCATTATCCATAAGCTGTCTTCAGGTCTGGCTGCATGCTGAGGTACTCGTCCAATATCTTATAATTAGATGGTGAAACCATTGGTCTGTGTGAGGACGGAACAGAAGCTTATTAAAGCCTTTCATCAAGAAGTCTTCCAGATTCCTAATCTGAGAGAACATATTCTGGTGTGGAATGTCCATGAAACCAAAGGTCTAATTGATATAGATGTGGGTAGTCCTCAGCGGAGAGAGATGCCCCAGATATTAACCCGTTTCTGGGACTGTGTCTGCTGTGCAGCTGTGCTGTGTGCTGTTGGCCTCTCTTTCTCCCTCATTCCCCCAGGGAGCATCATAAGGAGCTGTGACTGAAAGTGGAAACTAGTATGTGAGTGACTACAAGTTATGTGCAAAGGAATCTTCTCATTATAAATGTATAGTCTAGTTCGTATGTGTGGGTACACACACACACACACACACACACACACACACACACACGTACGTTTAACCTGTATTTGGGCTCCTCTGTTACTTTGCTTATTTTACAGTATGGCAGTAGTTTTACTTTTTGTACAACTGAACTGGCATTCATTCACTTAACACATATGTGCCGTGTTTCTGATATGTTCTAGGCACAGTAGAAAGGGTGCTGAGGATATAAAGAGGTTTCAAAATATGGATCTTATTCTCAAGTAGTGGACAGCCTAGTGAGAGAGAAATCTAAACCATTAACAACAGAGTGAGGGAAGTGCTAGCAGAGGTGCTACAGGTACAGGGTGCTTCAGAGCCTCAGGAAGGAGTGAGGTCCTTGGCATGGAGGATTTGAGCTACACATAGAATAGTCTGGGAAGAATCTGCTCCGGGGAGCCATTAAAGGAATTCTAAGCCTCTAAGTAACAGTCAGACTTGCTTTCAAGGAAGTTAACTGTGGAATGTAGGGCAATTCCTCAGCAAATTAAATATAGTATTAGCATATAATCCAGTGAGTCTCCTTCTGGATATATACCCCAAAGAATTGATAGCAGGAACTCAAACAGATAATTTGTACACCATGTGCTTAGCAGCATTACTCACAATAGCTGAAGGTGTCAACCCTATTGCACTTTGGCAGATTAATGGATAAGCAAAATACAGTGTACACGTATGCAATGGAATAGCATTAAGCCTTTAAAAGGAAAGGGCCACAGGTGGGACACAGGTGGTATGACTGTTAAGGTGGCTGGATCCCACATTGTTGGCTGCACGGTTTGAATCCTGGATCTGTCATCCTGAAAAATATGCCGTGTGTGTGTGTGTGTGTGTGTGTGTGTGTCTGTGTGCATGCCCAAAATCCCAAGAGAAGTGGAGGAGAAGGGATTGTGAAGCGGGCCTTCCCCCTCTGTCCTGGCAAGCATACTTGTCTTATAGCAAACTAAGCATGTGTGCTTGCTGGAGACACACAGAGAGTGAGAGAGAGAGGGAACATGAGACTCACCTCCATGGGGCATGGTCATGCTGCAATCTCTTCTCCATTTCTACCTTTTTGGGATTTGGAGCATATGTATACATATGCCTGGTGTATCTTTCAAGCTACTAGGGTCTGAACTGTGTAGTCCGCCATGTGGAATCCAGCTCCCTCAACCACCAGGCTATGTTTTTAATTTCACTGATCTTTTTTCTTGCAATATCTATTGCTCTCCAATATATTTTCATCACAGACATTGTACCTTTTATCTCTAGGAGTTATGCATTATATGTATATGTATATATGTATGTATATATGTGTTTGTGTTATGTATGTGTTTATCTGTGTGTGTGTGTATGTGTGTATGTAGTGTGTATGTATAGTTGTTTTAAAGACCTTGTCCGCTAATTTTGTCACTCATAGCAGTTCTGAGTTGGACTTAATTGTATGATTTTTCTCATCACAGATTTCTTTTGCTTTTTTGCATGCCTCAAAAACTTTATATTGGTCAGACGCATAACATGATTCTGAAAAAATAATGGGATGTATCATCTGTTGATACATGTTTGACTATTAATACAAATAATGCAGAACACACTACAGTCTTTCGTAGCATACAGAGTATACTTCATGTACCTTCAGTATATTTGCTTTTTTTCTAAAATCCTATTAAGTGCATAGCATATTCTAGATGCTTCTGGCATTTTTATCTCCATTGCATAATATTATGAATTTTACCTTATTAGGTGCTGGATGTTTTTATTTTCCACTAAAAATTCTTTAACTTTGTCCTGAGAAACAGCTAAACTACTTGGAAACAGTTTTAATATTTTGGATTTTTTTAAATGCATGAGAGTGGACCAGAGCAGCATCACATTTGTAGCTGCAGTACTTGCTTGCACCACCGAGGTAAGTACTGACCTATCTCCTGAACGCCAGGTCAGTTTGAGGCTTTCCGGTGTCTGGTAAGGGTAGGCACTATTCCCTCTCACCAGAGTGTGGGTGCTATCCCTTCTTCCCTCTTGACAGATCTTTCTGCAGTCTTGGTTAGTTTCTTCATGTGCATGTGCTGATCAACACTCTGCTGAATAATCAAAGGAATCTTTCTGCAGAGCTCCAGGACTGTCTCTCTTTGTAGCTCTCTCTCCTACAAATTCTAGATGCCTTGGTCTCCTCAGATTCAGATCTCTGAGGTTTTTACCTATCTTCTCCCTCCTTGCATTGTGGCCTGGGAAATCTCTCAAAGCACTAAGCTGGGCAGTTATAAGGCTGATCTCATTGATGTTCTATTAATCAGGTATCACTGTCTTTGTTTCCTGATAATCAGTCTTGAAAATCTCTCTCTCTCTCTCTCTCTCTCTCTCTCTCACACACACACACACACACACACACACACACAAAGTTGGGTTGTTGTCATTGTTGTTGTTGGTTTCAAGTGGAGGGATACATCCAGTCCCTCTTGTCCCATCTTGCCTGGAATGGATGGCTTGCTTTTTGTATGGTGAGAACCTGTTAGCTGATAATCTGCAGAGGCATTCACTATGGTTCAGTGAGGACACTGTTAGAAAGCTGAAGGTCTCAGCCTATTTCTGTTACGTTCTCCAATGCTTCATAAGGCCCTTTCTGCACAGTCTCTCCTGTATGTTCACATGATGGGCAGCTCTCCCTTTTGAACAGAGTATTTCCTATTTGAGGTATTTCTCATTGGTAGAAACTTTTTTCCTATTAGCTGAAATGGCCTTCCCACTAACCACATCCAGATTTTCCCAATGAAGTCATGTGAAATCAGTCTGACCCTTCTCATAGTGGCCCCACTCACATTCAAGGGCATATTACCTACTTCCTTCCCAGGTCACCTCTCCAGAATAAAAACCTCTAGATCTCTCTGAGTCTCAGTGATCTCATCTCTATAATGTGTTTTTATTTAAAAAAAGTTTTCCCACATCTGTGAGTGCCTTATTTATTTTTTTTTTTTTGAGAGAGAGATTTTTGCCATAGGACACGTGTGCTCACCAGACAGACAGAGACAGAGAGACAGAAAGCGAGAAATCACCCCCCAGGTGATTTCCCCAGGGGAAATGGCCACACCTCAATTCCTTCTCGTCCATTCTCCTCTTGGGATCCTGGGCACGTATGTACATGTGCCCGGCGTGAGTTTAAGCCACCGGGTCCGGGACTCAAAACGCAGTCAACTACATGGGAGTCCAGCGACATAGCCATTACACTAACTGCTGGTCCCCATGAGTGCCTTCTTTAAGGAGTCAGACACCCTGCCAGGTGCTAAGAGTGCAGAAGAGAATATGCTGTCTCTGTCTTCCAGAAACTCACAGGCAAATTGTGAGAAGTTAAATGATGTAGAACAGAGATAGAATGCTAATAAAAGTGTGCGGAATGTACCATGCACTTCATAGTATCTCAGAGATCAAATTAATGAAGGTACAAGAAATATATTTGAATGCGATAAAGGACCCTACGTGTGTTTGATGTTATTATTAATAGAAGTCAAATCCGTATCAAGAGTGGAAACATTCCCATTATTTTTTCAGAAGTTTGTTATGCTCCTGACCTTTTCAATTTTAAGATTCTGTTTGAAACTTCTGGGTTCCACATAATGAATGAGTCAGTGTGCGGTGGTTCCCACAGGGGGTAGAAACATACCAATAAATTCATTTTCCCTCCTGCTATTACAGGTTATTTGGGGTTGGCTCTTATAAACTTGGCTCTTGACAACTTGTACCCAGTGAATTTTTATGTGAATTCAAATCTTATAAGCTAGAAGCACTGTAAATCTTTATTGATGCCATGTCACTGTTATAACACTTTACAATTCCAGATGGCAATGGTAATACTTCAGCATTTACCAGATGGAGAAATTAAAACAACTTTTGGAGGAAAGCAGTAGCAAAATTCAGATATTGTGGGTTTGTGGCATGAGGTCACATGTCCTTCCTCACAGTGGTAGAGCCTCTTACTCTGATTTTTTCAAGTACCTCATTGCACTGCCAGCCAGAGAATACATAAAATCGAGAGGAAGATCCATATTTTGATATGCTGCTAGGGTTCAGCATTGGGAGAGGGGGGTCAAAGTGGCAGTATTTCTTACACTGAGAGAACTGTGAAAGATATAGATTCCCAGACCCCCACCTCCAAATATTTTTTTTGGGGGGGAGAGAGATTTTTGCTATAGGGCATGTTCATTCACTGGAGAGACAGAGACAGAGAGACAGAAAGCAATAAATCATCCCCCAAGGGGGGTGGCCATGCCACAGTCCATTCTTTTCCATTCTCCTCTCGGGATTTTGGGCACGCATGTACATGTGCCTGGTGTGAGTTTTAAGCTGCTGAGTCTGGAACTTGAACTGTGGTTGACTACATGGGAGTCTAGCAATGCAACCATTATACCATCTGCTGGTCCCACATATTTTTAGGTAGCAGTTCAGAGGAGTGGGAGTTATGCTGTACTTTTCATATTAGTGTCTGGATGACTCTGGTGTAGGTGAGTGACACTTTGAGAAACATTGATGGGGAGAGTGGGGTTAGAAATGAGGGCAACAGACTCCTGCTTGTTCTGCCAGTGACCGTGTATCTATTCTCCCACCCTTCCCTCACTAACTTATGAAGGTCTACTTTTTTGGGGGGGAAAGTTTCTTTGTTCATGAGTTGGGGGGGTGGGGCATACTGCTGACAGTTTCTCACCCCCTCATGGTCACACCCCACCTCTGTCTTCTAGCCAGCCAAAATCATAGGTGCAGCCAGCATGTTCAGGCTGACCCAGAGTCGAAACCTGGGCCCACTTCATATGGCTCCGTTATCATGTGGTAGTGCCCCTGACTGCACCATTGTAGTTGGGCCAGAAGGCCTACTTGTTATCAGATATTTAAATCTGAGGAGTCAGAAAATGAATTAGCCAATTCTCTCTGTGAAAAATCTTCAATGTAGCTGACTGGCTAATCATCGTGGCTCTGTGACCTTAAGTCATTGAGTATGACTGCAGTAATGCTGTGAAAAAGCAAGGAAAATCAAGCGCCTCGTACAGTCACGGCAAATGTTACTTTATTCTCTTAGCATTCCTTGTGCCAATTATTTCCTTAAAGAGTAGTTAAGCTAACTGAATAAGATTCTGCGCTAAAACTTAAAGCATTCTACATATTAGTTCATAGTTTCTAAATTATTTCTAGGAATTGTTCACAGGCTTAATTCCAATCAATGATTTTATGATCTGACAAATTCAGGGCAGCTTATACATCTGAAAAAGGAATGGAATCCTACCTAGAACATAAAGTTAAGCTTTTGGAGTTAGTCACATCATATCTTTTTTGGTACATTTTTAATGTATTTGTACTTACAGTGCTATGTGAAGAATTCTTTCAAATTTCAGTTGCATGTTCCACATGCTCATAATAACTGTAAATTACATATCTTTAAAAAAGTTGAATTCCTTTTTATTTTCCATTATTTGTAAAAACTCCCATGTATTTTTGATATGGATTCGCTTAGTATGCTGTTCGTTTGAGAAGGTATAGTTGGCCAAAAAAAAGAATCATCAGTGACAGTTAAAGCAGTATTTGTGGCCATCAATAGAAGGAAAGATGTTTTAATTTATTCTTATTGATTCTAAAATTTTAATTTTATCAGTATCTCAAAGAAATTACCATGTCAAGGTATGATGTGGCAAAGATTACCATGAAAGTGAACTAAGCGAATGGTCTCTGCCTCTTTGGAGCAAGAAGAGACAAAACAAAACAAAATAAAACAAAACAAAATAAAATAAAACAAATAAAACTTTCTAACTTATTTTTGATACTTTAGGTTTGCTGAAACAAGAGATATGGGTGGGGGGGGAGTGAGAAGTAAAATTAACAACATGGTTTCTGAAACCTAGCATTTAAAAAAGCCCAGTACTTTCGGGTATTACAGATGCACAATGGTCTAAATTGGCAGTTCTTGACTCATGAGCCGGTGTGTGCTTTTCCAGATGAGCCTCCAAGATCTGGGCAGTGTGGATGGTTTAGTTTGCTGCTTTCGTATTGAGTTACAGGCCTATTGGGGTAAAGAGGTGGGAAGTCTTACTGGAAGATCAGACGGGTGACAAAATAAGGTTTGTATTTCAGGCACATCTGTTTTTTTTCTGATCCTTCTTGCTCTTGTCTGGCTCTTTCATGCTAAGATGTTTGGGGTTAGCCTCTGTGTGGCCCTATGTTTGACAGTTTGGTTAAACTTGGCTTTTTATTTTGATTTTGGCTCCTAGATGCAGAACAGCCCAGCCCTTTATCTGGTGTAGGAAATTAGCATGGAAATGAAACCTGACCATTTTGTGGTTTCTCATTTTGGATTACAAAAGTAAGGCATATTCATCGTGAAAGGTATAAACTAACAACAGAAGAAAATGTAAATACTCTGTAATTCTCTCACCATATATTATATATTATATATATATATAATTTTTTTTTTTGGTACAGGTTTTTGCTATAGGGCACGTGCACTCGCCCGAAAGAGAGAGAGAGAGACAGAGAGACAGAAAGCCAGAAATCGCCCCCCAGGGGGATGGCCATGCAACAATCCCTTCTCCTCCATTCTCCTCTCGGAATCTTAGGCACGCACGCACATGCGCCCGGCATGAGTTTAAGCCACTGGGTCCCGAGCTCAAACCGTGGTCGGCTACATGGGAGTCCAACAACACAGCCATTATGCTAACTGCTGGTCCCTCATCAGAGATAGTTTGGATATTTTGAGAATTTTGTCTTCTCTATTAATCTGTTTTTTAAAAAATGTAAGATTTCTAATTCATGCTTTTTAAAAACTAATTTCATTTTGCAATGTAGAATAAATACCTTTTTCATCATTTTCAGTGGTTGCTATCTATTCAGTTAAATGGATGTACCACATTTTATTAAGCAAGCCTGTTTATTTTTCCTTCAGAAAGTTTTCTTTCTTTCTTTCTTTCTTTTTTTTTTTAAGATTTCTCATTAGCATTCTAGCTAAAGTAGGAAAGAAAGTAGATGTTCATATGTGATCACATGTGCTACACTTAACGTACACATTCCTGGTATGTCTTTGTTAGCTTTGAACCCTTGGTTCTCAGGTCTTCAGTCTTAGACTGAACTGTACACTGGCTTCCCTGGTTCTGCACCTTATAGGCAGCAGATTGTGGGACTTCCTTAGCCTTTGTAATCAATAAGCCAATTCTCCCTTACAGAGTAGTTAAGTTCACTAAATAAGATCCTACTTTAAAACTTAAAGAATTGTACATATGAGTTGATAGTTTCTAGATTATTTTTAGGAACTGTTCACAGGCTTAATTCCAGTTAGTTACTTTATAATCTGCCAAATTCAGACAGTTTATAAATCTGAAGAAGGAATAGAATCTTAACAAGTCCTCTCTCTCATGACTATGTATCTGTGTCTTTATCTGTATCTCTGTCTTCTGATGACTCTGTGTCTCTGGAGAGCCTTGACTAACAGTTATTAATGAGAAAATTAGGACAGTGAGATGAAGTCAGCTCTGGAGGAAACCCAGTAGTGATGTTACAGGCGATTCAATGGTGAGGTGATGTCACTAGTGATGTGTCGTCAGTAGTGAGATGAGGTCAGTATTGTTAGGATTTAATTTCTTGATAAAGAGTAGACCTGCAGGCCGAGCCACAGTGGCACAGTTAGGGCACTACCGCATGATGCTGGTACTTCCTGCCTGCGTGAACCTGGATGATGTCTTACCAGGGAGATAATGAACTCTGTAGGCTGAACAGTTACTATATCTTTTCCATTTTCTCTTTCTTTCCCTCTCTCTCTCTCTCGCTTTCTTTTTCAGTTTTGCTATAGGGCACATGCGCTTGCCAAAGAGAGGATAAAGAGAGAAAGTGAGAAATGTCCCCCTGGGGGATGGCAGTGCCGTAATTCTTTCTTCTCCAATTCTTCTCAATTTTGGGATTTTCAGCAAGCTGAACAGTTACTATATCTTTTCCATTTTCTCTTTCTTTCCCTCTCTCTCTCTCTCGCTTTCTTTTTCAGTTTTGCTATAGGGCACATGCGCTTGCCAAAGAGAGGATAAAGAGAGAAAGTGAGAAATGTCCCCCTGGGGGATGGCAGTGCCGTAATTCTTTCTTCTCCAATTCTTCTCAATTTTGGGATTTTCGGTAAACACATACATGCCTGGCATGATTTTCAAGCCACCAGGTTTAGGACTTGAACCATGGATTCAGCCATGTGGGATCTAGCTGCCTTAACCTCCATGCCACCTATTGCCCATTATGCCTTTTAAGAAATAATAATATGTAACATGTAATAGTCAAGTGATAATATGATAGTTACAACCAACAATTTTAAAGCACTCATTGAGTGCTATTTAAAGCACTTCCACATATATTAACTTATTTGATCTTATATAAATATAATGATACTTCAAATCACTAAACCAATTCAAACTTAACTAGGAAAAAGACAGTACAAATTTATTTAAATTATTTATTTATTCTAGGCTTTTGCCATTGGGTATATGCACTCACTAGAGAGGGCCAGAGGGAGACAGACAGGGAAGGTAAGAAATCACCCCTGAGGGGATGGCCATGCTGCAGTCCCTTCTACATCTCTTCCATTTTCTTCCTGAGATTTTGAGCGTACACACAGAAGCGCTCAGTGTGATTTTCAAGCCACCAGGTCTGGGTCTTCAACTGTGGTCAAGAGTCCAGCACCTTAACCACCACACCATCTTCTGGCCCCAAAGTTTTATAAATATTTTTTAAAAAACTATACTATGAAAATGAAGGTCTCTTAAGTAGAGATGGAGAACAGTACTCTAACTACTGCAGACCTTTTTGCATTGATGCATCTTCTATGCACTAATTATTGCTGTAGTAAACCTTACAAGGGAGGAAAGCAGTAGAGGCAGCAAGAAAAAAGCATTGGAAAATTTAAATATCTCACTGAATTTTAAATGTCCTGTTTTAGAAGAACAAGATTTCCTAACCCTTTGAAAAAGATAAAAACAAAGTTCTCTGGACATGATGGTCTGGAGGGTTTCTTACACCCTTACCCCTGGTCAAATGGACAGTTGCAGATGACCCGTGTCTAATGTTAATAACCACAGCTAAGGATTCACTGTCCTCCCCCCCGACCCCCTGCCCGGCTTCCCCTGTACAGTCTGTAGCCTCCTTCTTGAATATGAGGATTCCGAGGGTACTGAGATGAGGTGTTTCACCTGCCCAAGAAGAAAAAACCAGGAAGTGGAGATATCCAGTGTGGCTTTTCAGATTCTCTCTCTTTTAACCTCGTATCTGATCTGTGCCTCTTTTTTTTCTTTTCTTTTTTGGAGAGGTTTTCGCTATAGGGTGCGTGCACTCACCAGACAGACAGAGAGAGACATAGAGACAGAAAGCAAGAAATCATCCCCCCAGGGGGGATGGTCACGCCGCAATCCCTTTTCCTCCATTCTCCTCTTGGGATCTTGGCCACGCACGCACACGCGCCCGGCGTGAGTTTTAAGCCACCGGGTCCGGGACGCGAACCGTGGTCAACTACGTGGGAGTCCAGCGACATAGCCATTACACTAACTGCTGGTTCCCTGATCTGTGCCTCTTGAGAGAAGGCAAACATAATAATGAACATCTTCTACTTAGTAAGCTTTATTTGTCTCTACTTATAGACAAATGTCAGGTTTTCTTTTAGGGAATACCAGCGAATAATTCCGTAGTTGTGTGTCTGGTGGCTTCTTTGTGCTGGACAAGAGCTTGTTGACTATGTTTAACATCCTGTTACTCAAGAGAAAATATTTTCTCCATGCAATTATGAATGCTTGTTTCTCTTGGAAATAGTCTCTGTATTTTTATTCTAACCTTTTGGCTGTTAAATGTGCAGTGAAACGTTGCTTTATAAAGATTTTTAGACTTACCAAATGGCATTTACACACCTCTGGGTCACTTCCCTTCACTGTCTGATAGAGCTGCTACCATCACTACTTGTCTTTTTTAGAAATTGGCCATTCTCTTCTGTCAGTTATTTCTGTCTGTATCCGTTAGAACTAGGATTTCAGTAGGATGTGGCAGTAAGGGTGGGAGATGCTTATTCAGGGTATGCTAAATAGAATTAGCTGGTTCTTTGTGTTGGCTCCTATCCCAGCTTTACTGATGCCCCTTTCTCTAAATCAAAAGTGCCCTGTTAGTAATTCTGGTTAAGTGGTCAAAGAAGCAGTACTATGTAGTTAAAGTATGTTTAATATACACTTACAGAAAAAAACAAAGCAAAAATGTTTACTGGGATGCTAAAGCACTATTGCCTTAGTATAAATAAATAGTCCTTATAGATTTCATTTGCATTATTTCTGCATCGAAGTTTTCATAATGTGCTTTCAGATTATCAACTAATATTTTTCTTATATTCTTTTAATCTGTGTTAGGAGACTCATCTAGTATTTTTTTCAAGCTATGTCTTTTTTTCTTCTAGCTGTGTTTTACCAAATCTTGATATCTTATATTTTTAATGAAAAAAATTGAATGTGGGCCAGCAGGTGGCACAGAGGGTAAGGTGACTTATGTGATTTGAGTCCTGGGTTTGGAAGCTTGAAAAACATACTGGGAATATGTGTGTGCATGCCCAGAAATTCCAAGAGGAGAATGGAGGAGAAGGAATTGTGGCATGGCTATCCTCCCAGGGGATGATTTCTCACCTCTCTCACTCTCTCTGTCTCTCTCCAGTGAGCTACCACATCCTATGGTGAACTTAAAAATTGAATGAATAAAATCTTTGATTATCTTATGTAATTAATATACATCACTTTTGTCTTCACTCATATGGTACATGTTTATAAGCTGCTATTAATAGTTCAGTCACTCCTTTCCTAAAAAAAATTACCTAGCAATTTTATATATGTTTCATACATTGCCTTGAATAAGGAATGGTTCTTTGACAGATCTGGTTGAGAAATATATCTCAATAACCTATTGAAATGAAAGAGCTGTTAATAAACTTCCACACTATGTATATAAAGGATTTTCTGTATTAACCTTTAAGATATCAGATAAAACATTTTCGTAAGTGACATCTGTTTTTGTGATCTGTCCTCAGATTTCTGTGCTGCCTTTTCTCTGTTCTTCCTCTACTTTCCTAAACATTTCTACTGCCCATAAGTACTCTTTTCAAATACCTGTTCCTGGTTTTTCTCTACATGTCTTTCCTTATTTCCTTCAGCACTTTGACTATGTCATCCCCTGCTTTCTGGCCTCCATTTTTGATGAAAATCAGCTGTCAATTTTGTGATTCTGTTATATCACAATAAATGTATAGTAATATAGGGAAAATGAGCAAAAAGATGGAAATTATAATGAGGAGACATGAACTAGGCCCTTTTTTTTTTTCCTAGTTTGTTGAAAATAATTTCCACCAGCTAAATGGAAATAGATGTTATGTCAGAGTATCTGCTGATCTCACACAGCCATTCTGGAGGGTTCCCCCTTTTCCTGATTTTCATTGGCCATTCTCCAAACTAACTGACATTTTGCTCATCTGGTGGACCAGTCCTTCATTGTCATTGAGTTAGGAGCTCATTAGGTTGTGAACATGTGGTTCAGTTCTTCTGGGGTCCCTAAGAACCATGGGAGGGAGAATGGTTATCTTAGAGAGCACTGAAAGCATAAACAGGGCTTTAATTGTATTTTCGTAGTTGCTATTTCTTTATTTAAAAATACATGTGGCCAGTTCATAGGATGATGTTAAAGTGACTGCATCCCACATGGCCAACTGCATGATTCAGATCTTGGACCTGGTGACTTCAGAAACATGCTGGATACCTGTGCATCTGTGTCCAAAATTCTGACAGAGGGGGAAGTGGAGATAGATTTGGACATGATCATTCCCCATGGGGATGCTTTCTCACCTTCTCTGTCTCCAATGAGTGCATGCACTCTCTGGCAGAATTAAAAATATGTACATGTGTAACAAATATGACAAAATGTTAGCTTTTTAAATGCTTATGTTTTTGAGTTTGGAACAATGTGACAGATTTCTGTGAGAGACTATTCTTCATCCTTACCTTTTAATTCTTCTTCGGTAACCTGATTCTTGTGATACTTAAAATGTGGCTTCTATCTTGATATGTTCATTATGTCTTGAGGAAAATGAATTCATTATGAGAATAAAAGAAAGGTGCCTGCATTTAGATAGTAGAGAAGACAATGCCTATAGTAATTGAGTTGAAAGAAACATTTTTTTTTTTGATACTTCAGAGTATAACTTTCTCTTCTAGCAGTAGTGTGGTACCTAAAACCTTTGCTTTACTTAAAGGTGTTCCTCTGAGTTTTAAATGGCAAGTTGAACATGCTCTAAGTTAGGAAATATCCCATAAAAGTAGATGGTAATTCACTCAGGAGAAACACAGTTTTAGAAAAGTATAAGATAATTTATTGGGAAAATTGCTTTTAGGTTTGAGAAAATTAAATTTCTTGGTTTCTCCATATGCCATATAAAAAGAGGAACCAAAACCAAAATGGAAAAAAAAAAAAAAAAGCAATGGGGGAGGAAGGGAACAAACCAATATAAAAGGGCAAAAAGAAACAAACAGACAAAAACCTATGTTCACTAACCTTACTTAGAGAATTAGAGAACAGGATGTTTTTATTGGCAAACTTGGACTTGAAGTATGAAGGACTTCTTTCAGAGAAGCCATATGTTCTTTTGTGCATGCCAGCCTTGGGGCAGTCACGATTTTTCAGTCCTGCAAATGTAAGCAAAATGTTGTGTCGTCCTTGTGGCAGTCCTTTTCTTAAAGCAGTATTCTTCTGTGATGCCAAGCTCTTATTTGGCTGAGTGCCTTTGCACTAAATATACCTACAATGATATTTAAAATTCATAAATCATGTTTCTCCCAGCTAGGAAGTGAAAATTTGCATCCCCCCCATCCAATGTGTTTATGCCTTAACCTCTACTGGTATTTGAGTGTTTGGCCTTTGGGAGATACTTAGAGTTAGATAAGGTCATAAGAACAAAGCCTACATGATAGAATTAGTGCCCTTAAAAGAAGAAAAAGAGAAAGATCTTCCTCTCTCTACACAAACACAGAGGCAAGGTTATGCGAGGACACAGTGAAGGGCAGCTGTATGTGAAATAGGACGAAAGCTCTTACCGTAACCTCTCCATCCTGATCTTGGATTTCTAACCTCTCGAACTGTGGGAAATGAAATTGTTTAAGCTACCCAATCTATGGTATTTCAGCCTAAGCAGATTAATACAGTCCCTCATTGATCTTAGGAAGGCTTTCATTTAGTACAAAAGGGCTTATAGTCTGGCTAATGCCAGCTTCTCCATTTTCACCCTGAGTGCTTTGTCCTTCCCTCTCTGATCTTCATCCATGCTGACTTCTTGGAGAACCATGATCCCCACCTCCATATATCCTAGGGTCAAAGGGCCTTTGACCATCCTCCTCACTGTATCTTCAGACCATAACACATGGAAATTGATCAGTAAAAAAATTAAATAAATAAATGGCGGAGTGGGGAAGACTGCCAGAACCTAATAGGATGATGATGGTGGTGAAGGAGATTATGTTGGCACAGTTGGCTACCCCATCTAATTGCTGCTATTGTAAATCAGTGTGAGTAGATCTACTCTTACTTTCACTTTACTTGTCTCACTCTTTATATCATATTCTTTTCAGCAGTCACGCCAGCATATTGCCCTTTTAAAAAAGAATCTGTTTAAGATCATGGTGTTGAAAAGTATGTCCTGAGTTAGTACTAATTACCCTGTTTTCTGTAAATACCTTTTGCCTTTGGCAGAGGGATATCTGGTGGGGAAGAAGGAAAGGAAAACACAGTGATTATTCAGTGGAATGACATCAAGGAGAATTGAGTCAGAAAGGGAAGCTGATGTAAAATAAGCCAGCCTAGTACAGAGGTTGGTGTGTTATTCATGCCCTCTTGTTTCTTCATACACCCAGGCCAACTATATTCCAGGGACTGCAACAGACACTGGGAAATAAAGATGAAAAGGATCAAAAATCACTGTTTTCCAGCATAAGAGTTAGAGAGGCATTCAAATAAACAATGATACTACAAAATACAATCTAACAGGTGCTCTATAGTTAGGCCCAGGAACTGTGCACACAGAGGGGATTGAGAGTCTTCACAGTGGAGGGTACAGTAGGCCTAGTGACAGTAGATTCAGTAGGCATATAGGCAAAGGAAGGGAATTACAGGTTTATTACTGAAGGACAGGAAAACTTACTTGATTTTAATAAATAGTTACCCAGAAAATGGTTACTAACAATTGTTAGCAATGTAAAGAGTTATGGAAAGCAAGTTTAAAAAAAAAGGTCAAAGAATCTTTGTATATTAAAGTTGTATATTGATCATAGTCAACGTGAGTGGACTCTTTCCTGGGAAGTAGGAATTATTGTGAATGGAATCAGGGGACCTGGGTTTTCATTCTGTCTGGCACAACCTGGCTATCTGACCATAACACATCTATTCATCTCACCCTCCCCTTCTCAGTGACTCTCATCCTGATCCTTTCTCTATTCTTGAGCATACATAGGTTTCCATGGGATGGTCTATTCACATCAGAAAACACCAGTTCACTTCTATACTGATTCTCTTTTGAATAGCAGACTTCCTCTTTCTTACAGCTCCTTATTAAAAGTCAGAATTGTAGGGACAGCAGGTGATATGGTGGTTAAGGCTTTGGATTCCCACATGGCCAACCGTGGTTCGAATTCTGGACCTGGTAGCTTGCTTTATTTCTCTCTCTTTCTTTCTTTGTCTCTCTCTGGTGAGCACACATGCCATGTAGCAAAAGTTTTAAAAAGATATTAATAAATGAAAAATAGAATAAGTAATTCTTTTACAAAAATCAGAATTGGAATCCCACATTTTTTTTTAAAAGCAAAGAACATGAAACATTATATAAGCTCATTAATGCATTTATTTCCCTCTCACATTCTATTACTTTACTTGCTAACTCAGGAAGCTACTGAACTACAGAATTCTGGTTATATGAGTTGATTTGATAAGAAAATTTTATGTCACTTCTAAAAAATGCGCTCTTGGGTCAGCCAGGTGGTGAGGTGGTTAAGGCAGCTAGATAGCACATGACTGATTGTGTGGTTCAAGGCCCAGATCTAGTGGCTTGTAGAACACACTAGGCATGTATACATGCAAGTCCAAAATCCTGAGAGGAGAGTGGAGAAGGGGTTGCAGTGTCATCATACTCCTCTGGGGGTGCTTTCCCACTTTCTCTCTCTTCCTGTCTGTCTCTCTGTGAGCACACATGCCCTATAGAAAGCTTAAAAGAAAGAAAGCACTTTCATTATAGAATTGTATTTTGATATGTTAATCCTTGGGTTCATCTTTAATAACAAGTACCCATAGGCACTTCATTTTGCTTTTAAAGATCTATATGTGGAATGATGCCTTTAGATTAATTGCCTTTAAACCTTAAAATTAGCCTGGGTTTTGGAAAGTGACTGTCTCCTCTATCAAGCACACATTAGTTCAGGATAGAAGCATTTTGGAAGCCTATGGTTGTCATATCCCTGAGTTCCCACCCATATAGCATCACCATATTACTCTTAGATATCAGGGCATGCTCCTGATTAATAACACTAGATTAATAACACTAACCTTTTGTGTTGCTGATGTACATTACAGTGGATAAAGCACTTACTCGGTCATCTTACTCGGTTGATCTTTGTGTAACTTTATATATAACTGCTTTGGGAGGTAGCTTTTAATCCTCATTTCAGGAAACTTAGATATGATGATGTACCTGAAGTTACCTATCTAGTAAGTAATACAGAATGTTTATCAGCCTACAAATGGGTAAACAAAACATTGTATATCCCTACAATGGACTATTGTTCAGCCATGAAAGGATTGTGCATCATGAATGTTGAAAACATTATGTTATGAGACATAAGCCAGAAACAAAAGCCAGATAATTATATGATTCTATTTATATGAAATACTTATTATAGGTACATCCATAGAGACAGAAAGTAGATCAGTGGTTGCCAAGGGTGGGACATTAAGATAGTTGGGGCAGAGTCAGCAGGTGACGATGTGGTGGTTAAGGTACTGGATCCCACATGACCAACTCTGTGGTTCAGGTGGACCCAGTGTGTCCCGGCCTGCGGGACGTATCGGGCAGAGAACTCGAGCGAGGGGGCAGAGGTCTGGAACCTGCGCAGCGTCTCAGCACAGGAGCGAAAGAAGTGTCACAGCTCACACAGTGTCACAGCTCTTGATGGTATGAAAGTTTTGCTCGTTTATTGAGGGCCAGAGCACTTTCTTATATACACAAGGCAGGAGAAAATAGGCGGGGTTTACAGCGGACCTAATTGAGGACCTGTCAGTTTGTCTGAACCAGGAAGTTCTGTGTTCCTGGTGTACGTGTCAAGGTCGCACCGGCCATTTGTTATGTGAAGGTCATGGCAGCCATTTTGATGTGGGCGGCTTCCCACACCCGTGGCTCCGGAAGCAGCCATTTTGATGTGGGCGGCTTCCCACACCAGTGGCTCGGAAAACATGCCCAGCATGTGTTCATGCATGCCCAAAATCCTGAGAAGAGAATGCAGAAAGGATTTCAGTATGGCCATCCACTTTGGAAGGTGATTTCTCATTTTCCTTCTCTCTATCTAACTCTCACTTTTGGTCTATCTCCAGCAAGTACCTGTGCCCTGTGGCAAAATTTTTAAAGCATGACAAGAAAAGAAAGAGAAAGAAAGAAAGAAAGAAAGAAAGAAAGAAAGAAAGAAAGAAAGAAAGAAAGAAAGAAAGAAAAAAAGATAACTGGGAGTTGGGGCAAGAGGCCTGAGAGATGAATGCTAGTGCATATTCTTTTTTGGTATAATAAAACTGTTCTAAAATTAGAGTATAGTGATGATTATACAACTCTGTAAACATACTAAAAAGTCATTGAGTTGTACAGTGTAAATAGGTGAACTTTGTGGGATGTAAACTATGAATATTAAGCAAGTTTGTAAAAATTAAAATTCTTTTTCCTATATTCCAAAGCTTAAGGATCAATAACTTCAAAACAGCTGCGTTGAGACTCTCTTCTTGGTATATACTCAGCTTCACT
>NW_006209268.1:153827-183827 GCF_000334495.1 Tupaia belangeri chinensis | reverse complement strand
GAGCAACCTTTTCTTAAAAGTCTCCTTTATAAACATTCTTCTGTCCCTTCCCATGATGCTCAACTTGAATAAGAGAACAGCCTCCTAGAATCTTTGTGTTCACCGCCTTTTATTCACTAGCAGATGCTGACATTAGTACTTTAGAAAGCCTGCTTAGAATAAAAAGGAGAATATTCTTTCTCATGTCCTTTCTGTATTTTATTTTTGACATATTTTCATCAGCGTCGACTCTTTTAAGAGCAGGTCTTCCACATGGCTTGAAAAGCAGTGGGCAGACACTTGAAAGAAAAGGAAGTCCTTCAAGCCAATTTGGAGTCCTTCAGGCTAGTTTGGGATCCTAGAACAGTATGTAGTAATTGTCCCCGATTTAATGCATACTTTTGAGCAAATCTAGACCTATAGAAAAGCCAAAAATGTTCCTATTGTTTATAAATTGTGATCTATATTTATATCTATTTTTATTATTTTTAAAATTTGACATATTTGATTTATTGGGTTGTCAGAAAAGTCATGTATTTTTGCATAGAAAAAATACATCATGACATTTCTGAGGACCCAGTATATAAAAGCATGAAATATAACTCCTGGTACATAGTTGGCTGAGACAGTACGCAGTGGGGAGATAAAGTTGGTAAGAAGGGATCCAGTTAGCTCACAGATGGTATGAAGTGTGCAGTATTACTTTAACATATGCTCTATGCTTTATAGCAGCCTTTCTTGTTACAGTCATACACCCTGCAGATACTGAGAACACCTAAAGTTCTAACACCAGAGACTGTGGCTAAAAAGCAAGCTAGGAGTCTGTATGATGAGTCTCCACCGTTTCTCCTTGTCTGACCTCAGCATGGCGTGAATCTCCAGTCAGCTGTAGTGCTGGCAGCAAGACCTCAGAGCTCGGGGCTGGGAGCAAAGTGGTGAATCTGTCCGTCACAGCCTTTTCAGGCATTAATGACTGCTTAGCATTCAGGACATTTTGCCAAGGATTATAAAGAGAGTTGTATGTGTATGTCATGTATCAAATGTGTGTGTGCATGTGTGTGCATGTGTGTGTGTGTGTACTTGTCTACCCTGTCACTCAGGTGCTTTTAAAAATAAATGGTTTGGATGATAGAATTTCTACAGATCTGAGTTATCAAGTTTGATATGTCAGCCAAGAATCCACATTTCTGAGTTGCCTGTGGCTATTCTTTTGGTCCTAATTTAATTTCCTTGTCAGTAAATCCTTATCTCCTCCAGAGCAAGGTCCATGCTCTTCTGTATAAGACAGTGGAGTCTCTTTCTTGCACACCAACTCGTTCCCTTGTTTTGTGACTGTCTCTAAAGTCTCTTTTTATCCCCTCCTCATTGTTATTTAAGGCAAAGTCTATGATTACTATTATTATTATTGCAGCTATGATCATAGTGCTGGCTTCCTTTGGGTTAAAAAAAGACAAGCATCTATTCAGGATAGAATTTGGCCGTCACATTCGGTGACATGAAATGCTACATGGAGAACTGAATATATTGATGTATGATGTACATTAAGGAAGTCTCCCAAATGTCTTAAAATCCCCATGGCTTACACTTTGTTCCTGATGTTAGCTTTCTGGTTGTTTACCTACTTTGAAAGGCTAGAATAAGGCTAAGTCTTAGTGATGGAAATGGAGCATATCCTAAGCTGCCTGCCTGCAGCTGGAGCCCAACAGCTGTCACCTCCTCTGCATTTCATGAACATTCCCTGTATTTCTGAATGATATTTCTATAGGCAGAAGATAATATGAGAGAGAGAAATACTATACATAAAAACATTAGAATGGGGATCAGCAGATGGAATAACGGTTATATTGCTGGACTTACAAAACTCACTCTGGGTGCATGTGTGTGCATGCTCAAAATCCTGATAGGAGAATGGAGGAGAAGGGATTGCAGTATGCCCATCCCCTCTGGGGGTGATTTCTTGCTTCCTGTCTCTCTGGTGAAAGCATGCACCCTATAGCAAAAATCTCTCTAACAGCCACCACCACACATGAGAATGTAGCTCCTACTGGGCTTCCTGCTGTTCTTGAGTTCCCATTTGTTTTGCCTTTGAGCCCATTGTGCTAGCATGCCTCACACATAGCAGTGTGACCCTATGCTGAGCTGTGAGACTCTGGAATGCTAATGGCTCTGGAATAACTGTTCTGACCACCACCCCAGCCTCCTTGCCCATCCTCTGGGTTTGCTTATATTCATTTGGGAAACTAACCTAGCATTATTTTTGTTTCCCCGCTGTGGGAGAAGAGGAATTCTTTTTTATTGGTTCTTTTCCTGGCTAGCCCTTCATTATTGGTGATGTTCAGAGTTATTTCCTTCTCCTTGACCCAGAGCTAGCTATACTCTGGAGATGTGTTCTCCCTGAATACTCTCATTTGCTCTTTTCATTTTACATACAAAATATGGAAGGATGGCTTTGTATATCTTGTATACCTTGGCTGCTTGCTAGAGGCTCAGACTCAGATGTCTTAAACACAGTGGTCTGTACCTGAGCTCTGATCATTTGTATACATTTGTATACATCCATCTCTTTGCCAAAGCCTGGAACCTAGAAGTCACCCTAGAATTCTCTGCTTTACATTAAATGAGTACCAAAGCCCTGGATTTTTATGTCCTAAATGTTTACTGAGTTCAGAATTCTTCGTTCTCACCTTCATCTTTCATCAGTCATCTTGGTAACTGCAGTAGCATTCTGACCATTGTCTTTGTCTCCAATCCTGTTTTCTTCAATTCAGTCTTTGCTTTGTAATGGAATAATTAAAAAATTAATTTAGCTATGTAATTCTCCAGCTTAACACCTGTTCATGGCTTTCCATCAATGCTAAGATAAAAATATAAGATATATGATAAGTCATTTTGGAAAATATTTTGGAAATTTCTTAAACATTTACATGTATTTCAAGATCCCTCAATTCTAATCCTAGGTTTTCAGCCTAAAAGAATATAGTTATATGTTTATACAAAGTTGTATGTAAATATTCACAGCAGTAATGTTAATAATAGCTCCAGTCCAGAAGAAATCCTTAATATCCATGAACTAGTGAATGGATAAACCAAATGTGTCATAGCTATGCCATGAAACACTGTTCAGCCAGAAAACTGAACTGAACTACTGATGTAGGTGGCAACATCCATGAATTTCAAATGTATTATGTTAAGTGAAAGAAAGCAGAGATTTAAAACTGCATATTGTATGATTCCACTTACATGACATTTTGAGAAAAGGTAAAACTATAGGAATGGAAAGCAGATCAATGGTTGTCTAATACTGAGAACAGGAATTGATTACAAATGGGCTTGAGGGGAAAAAAAACCCTAAGATCTTCAGCATGTTATAGAAGGCCTGCTACCATTTGGTCTTCTCCTTCTCCGTGCAGCCTCAGACTTCAACATTTCCTGCCTCATGTTCTGACTCAGGCCACCCTGAAATGTGTACACTTTCTTGTGCTTCTCCCATTTCTGTTGCTTGTTTCCTCTCTGTCATTTAGGGGCTAATCTAGCTCTTTCTGTATGCCAGGCCTATCCTTTTGGCTTTCTTATCACAGGAAACTCCCCTCAACCTTGTCTTCTCTCCCACCCTGGGTCAAATTGACCATTCTAACTTCTGAGGGTACTTAGTAAATTTTTAACTGTACTTACCTCATTATATTGAAATGATTTATATGTTCCTATATCCCACCAAACTATAATTTGCCAGAGAACATGTGCCCTGTGTTATTTGCACGTGAGACCTCCAGTGATGGTAAAGTCCCTGGTGCAAAGTAGGTATCCAGTTTGAGTTCTTTATATTTGTTCTGTTTGGTAGATTTTTTCTAAATATGATTTATTGTCTTTTTTTTTTTTTAAGTGGGATTTACACCAAAACAACCTGAATCTGAAAAAGGCAGTTTTGTAGCATTTTTTTCTTCAAGCACTTTGCATAGTATTTCCTTTTTTCTTGCCTTTCCTAATGCATGGTCTGCCTCTATTGTGCTATACAGCAGTACAGCAGGTAGAAATTGGAGTAATTAGGGTTCATCAGAAAGACAGGACCAGGAAATGGTATGGATATACACAGAGAGAAGTGGAGAGGAAGAATTAAGGAGTTGGTGCACCTGGTTGTGGGGCTGACAAGTCCAAAATTTGTAGGGCAGTGTAGGCCCGGAAACGCTTGGGCAGAAGCTGATGCTGCAATCATGAGGCAGAATTTCTTCTTCAGAGTAAGCTCAGTTTCATTCTTAAGGCTTTTCAGTTGATTGGGTTAGATCCATTTACAATATCCTTGGTTAGATCCATTTACAATATCAAGGATAATCTTTTTACTTAAACTGATTGTAGATGACAACCATTTGTGAAAAATACCTTCACAGTAACACCTAGATTGGTGTTTGGTCAACTCACAGGGTACTGTAGACTAGTCACCTTGACACATAAAGCTAACCGGCACAAAAACAGGCATTACATTTTAGTTATAAAGTATCTTAGAACTCCCCTGTTTATCCAGTCCTATCCTCTTCCAGCCCCATTTTGTGAATGAGTAAACAGGCTCAAGGAAGTTTATAGTTTCAATTCACAAAACTAGTTAGGAGAAAAGGCCTTCCTTCCAAGGAACTTTCTCTTGACAAATGGCAGCCCAGGTCAACTCCTTTCTTTTGAGCACAAGGTTCTATACCATTTTCTAACCAGATCTGAAATCTCAAATTAATCTCTAGCACCCTTTTTCTCCCTTTTTATGAGTTCTGTTTTTTTTTTTTTTACTCAAGAGAATTATGACTGAGCTTTAAATAGAATTTAAAAAATGGCTACATGACATAATTCTAGCCTCAAGTCTCAGAGGCTATTTTTACCAGATACTGTCTTCTTATATTTTGTTTAACTTCACTGAAAGCTTATTGCAATAGACTATGAAAATATATAAAATGACTCTATTGCCAGAGATGGAAAACTTTATAGAAATATTATACACCTCTACAGAACCATTTTCTTAAATGTTCTCTTATCTCACAAGGAGCTAGGTTATTTGGGGGAGTAAAAAATAATGGAGAAATGCCAGTTATTTTTTATTCCACATATTGTACATGCTTTTAAAACTGTCCTGTAAGACAGAAATAGGATTACATGCAGATGAAACTAGATGTGATAGCTGTAAACTGTCTTTCCAGTGAGGAACCAAAAGCTGTAATAAATTTCACCAAGTTCCTTTGAAGAGTATATGTAAGTAATTAGCCCCATGGTCTTATCAGAATTTCTCCCTTTGGAGAATGCAGTTTAGAACATTATCACTTTTAATTCTAAGGAACCACACCAGAAACAATTTGAATACCATACAAATCAATTTCTGCATTTTTAAAAAATAGTATTTGATTATGAACAAGGTAGGTTAGAAGAGGGGAAAAAGGCCGAGTACTATACTTACTCAAATTCATTTTAAAGTTTTTAGTTCTAGATATTTCCAGAAAGCCAGTCTTGATTCTGTTCAGTTCTTGGGAGGAAAATCACTTGATTTTATGTTATATAAAAGGAACTTTTCCAATTTTATTCAGTATCTAAATTCTACTTGATACTGAGAAGTAGTCAGAATTACTTCAGTCTAAATAAGTGAAAATTTCTGTACCTATTTTTTTAGAAAATAATTAAATTTCTGTGTGGGAAAAATAAACATATATGCTTTGAAATGCATTTTCAAAACATCATGACATTGGGAACCAGCAGTTAGCATAATGGCTATGTCGCTGGACTCCCACGTAGTCGACCGCGGTTCACGTCCCGGACCTGGTGGCTTAAAACTCACGCTGGGTGCGTGTGTGTGCGTGCCCAAGATCCCGAGAGGAGAATGGAGGAGAAGAGATTGCGGCGTGACCATCTCCTCTGGGGGGTGATTTCTCGCTTTCTGTCTCTATGTCTCAATCTGTCTGTCTGGCGAGCGCACGCGCCCTATAGCAAAAACCTCTCAAAAAAAAAAAAATCCATGACATTTAAACATTCCAATTTAATGACAGCTGAGAAAAACTAGTGTGAGACTTTCATTCCATAAAGTGAATCTACACTACCTTTATACATGGGAATACTACCATCTGGAAAAACAAGGTCTATGTGGATTTAGCCAAATACCAAGAAAATACTGCTCTAATTTTGACTCTCTTGTTCCTTTCTAGTTGATATTCTGTCAAATATTTTCATCATAATTTTTATTTTTTAGTACTTGCTAGTAACAAAGAAATTTTCATAAAGATTCAGAGGATGGGCTTTTTCTATTTTTTGTCAGAGGTGGTCCCTTTTGGCAAATATTAGTAAAGCAGTGCAGCGTCCTAGGGGGGTACTTATTACAGCTTCTTTCTCAATAGTGCATGCATTAAGTAATGTTCTTAAATTGTGCATTTAAATTAAATGTTATTTTTTGTTTATTTTACTGAGTGTAAGACCTAAAATTTCAAATTTCTTGTGAGTAATATCTTTATTAAGGCATAGCAATCCCTCATTTTGATAATTTTTGAGAGGCTATAATGTATTCTAACATATTAACACATATTTTCTAATTTAATTCTAAAAATAAACCAATGTTAGATGATGTTGGTTTTCATTTCTCAAATGAAGAATGGGCGTGCCAAGAACTTACACATTTTGTTGTTTGTTCAACTGTTCAGTGACATTGTCCAAACTGGAATTCATGCCTCTCTTTTTTTTAATTAAAAAAAAAATTTTAATTGCCAGAGGATATGTGTACTCACCAGAGGGAAACAGAGAAACAGAAAGAAAGGGAGAGGAATAAAGCAATCTTCAATTGAGCGTGGCCACACTGCAATCCCTTCTCTATTTCTCTATCCTTTCAGGATTTTTGGCACGCACACACACATGCCTGGTGTGTTGCTCAAGGGCCAGGATTCAAACCTTGTTTGGCCATGTGGGATCTGGCTCCTTTACCAATGGGCTATAGGGCTGTCCCTATGTTTCCTTTCTTTAAAGTTTACTTACTTTTTCAGAGAGTGAGAAAGAAAGACCAAGAAAGGGAGAGAAAGAGATAGGCACCTCCAACAAGGCCCTTATGTCACGATCTGCCCCTCGTCTCAGCTGTCCCAGGTTACGAGCACGTGCAGACTCTCAGTATGCTATGGGCCCTTGACATGTGGGTCCAGTTGTACTCCACTGTACTACACCCTGACCCCTGGGATTTATGTTTTCTGACTCTGAATCCAATTTTTTAAAGACTTTGCCTCAAAAGACTCAATACTGAATTGTCATCAAGATTTCTTCACACATATAAATAAATTGTTTTATGGATTATTCCATAGTGCTTATTGAGTAGGATATGATGTGTCTTGTAATTTCTGTTCTTAAAAACTAGCTGTACTTAATTTGTGGAATGTTAATTATAGTAATTCTACTTTAACATGAATAAGTCTGTAGTGTAGTACTTAGTAAAATGTTTTACAGTGATTTTTAAAAAGCATTTCAGAAAAGTTTTATACTTATTTTACATCATATATATGGTAACACACATGCACACACACTTTTGCCTACATGTGTGTTTATATACACACAAAGTACATATGCATATAAACTAAAATAGATACTTAGATAGCATCAGAATTAAAGGGAGGAATGTATATTATTAGTACTAATTCCAGTTGTACTAAAATTAATATAGTGGGTGAATGTATTAGGTCTTCAGGAAAGTCATGACATATTTTTCTTTTTTTTTTTCTGTGCAAAAATGTGTCATGACTTTCCCAGTGACCCAATAGAATAGTTAAAAAAGACTGTTAGAATTTAACTTTGGCTATGAATAAAATATCACACATCACAGTTTGTTGAATTTTCTAATTTTTTGTCTGTTGCTGGTAGAGAAAAACATATACTTTCTAGGGGAAGTTAAACTCTCAGAAAAGAGATAAAGAGCCAGTGCTAACTCATAGTTAAGGGTCTACCTTTAACTGAGATACAATTTTTGGTCTTAGAATAATTCATGGAGACACAGTTTTTTGCTCAGCTCTGCAAGCACTGTGTCAGGTATTGCAGTCTTAGACATTTTCAGACCAAAGAGCATGCAATATGATTCCTGCCCTCAGCATCATGCAATCAGATGAACAAAGATCCTCAGTGATTTTTTTCAAGTAGGTAGCTTGGGTTGTCCAACAGGTGAATCTCATTAAGAGTGCAAAGGTGGAGAAGTTGAAATCTGGACAAATATTTTAGACAGTTGGTAGGATTTGAAGAATAGAAAAAGAAAATAGGTCAAGGTATAGAGCAGAGAAGATAAACACAGTATATTTGGTGGATGATAATAAAACCTGGCTTTGTATGATGGAGAGTGGGAAATAAAGCTGAACAAAATACAAGGAAGTGTGGAGGTAAATAACTTTGCAAGTGTGGAAGGGTATGAATGAATTTGGTCTAAAGTCCTAAAGTCTATTGCATTCCACTGCTGATGTGATTTTAAAGGAGACCTTTATAAAAGGCACTTGGAGATAAAATAGTTGGCTCTTAAATGTTTAGTAAATGGAATTTAATGCTAGGAAGAATCAGAGCTTCAGCTAGAAAATGGGGTGTTTTCTGCCTAGAGGTGACAGTTAGCTTAGGGGAGGATGAGTCATTGGAAAGCAGTACAGCATTGTTTTGGCTGGGTGCAGTGGTTATTTATTTAAGCTCTCTCTTGCTGCTGCTCCCCTTTGACATTTTTCTTGTTCAGTATATAGAGAAAAATAGCATGAGACAGCCACTCTGCTGACTCACAATTAAGATGTTTAATTTAAAATTGTTGCATTCTTTTATTTTTTGAAAATCTTACTTATTTTTCCTGAGAGAGAGAAGAGACAAGCATCCTGGCAGGTCTCATGTCACAATTCACCCCCAGTCTCAGCCAGCCAGGATTACAGGCATGCGTACATATATATGGCACATACAGACGGTCCTCAGGACAGGAATCTAGGACCTTTCCACGTGACTTTAGCATTGCAGAGCCCTGTGTCACTGCTGCACAACTGTAACTGGCCTGTATTATTTATTTCTTCTTTTCTTTTTGGGAGTTGTACTTTTTGTAAGGTTTCCTCAGAGTTAGATATGATCAATTTTATTTGCCCCACTTTGTCATGTCTGTCATCTTAAAATTAATGTCTTAATCCATTTTCTGCTGATGTAACAGAATATCACAGACTGAGTAATTTACAAACAGAAGACGTTTATATGGCTCACAATCCTGGACTCTGAGAAATCCAAGAGTATGGGCATTGACATGTGGTAAGGGCCTTCATGCTACATTATCCCATGGCACAAGGTGGAAAACAAGTAAGCTTCAAAAATGAGTGAAAAAGAGGGCTGAACTCCTGCAATAATTAACCCATTCCTACAGTAAGAGCATTAATCCATCCATGAGGGCTCCACTCTCATGACCCGATTACTTAAAGATCCCACCTCTTAATACCATTACAATGAATTTAAGTTTCAACATGACTTCTGCAGTAGACATTTAAACCAAAGCAAGTAATAGTCACAGAGATACCTTGCCATCCAGTTCAACAACTCTTTTCTGAGTATCTCTTGTGAGGGGTAACACCAAAGTAGAAAGTAGAGGAAGATGAGATGTTTGGTCTGATTGGAAAACAGAATGTATGAGCAATGTTTTAGGAGCTGAAGATTGGCGATTTAAGATCTCAATGTTGAATTAACTGGGTACTGTGAGAGTTTTGAACCCTCAGTGTTTTCAGGTTTTTAGATGGTACTGGAGAGTTACTTTTAGGAGTTTCTAGGTTTTCATATGGTACAGAGGGACATATTGGCTTGCTTATACTGTTCTGTTTGACTCAGTTACCTTCTACTTATGTTCACTTAAAGAGGTGATCAATTTCTCAAATGATCAAATAACATATTACCAAAGTATACTAAATAACTCAGAAGATTCAACACTATGAAATCCTAGTTTTAGGTACCACTTTACTGGAAAATCATAGCACAGAGTAAATGGTGTCAGATAAGGAAAATAAAACTCTTCATTATTGGCCAGGTGGACCCAGGGAATCTGTATTTCTCACCTTGATTCTAAATGCATAAGACAAAATGACATTTAGTAACATTATTTAAAGACAAAGAGGAGAATATATTTGCCATGCTCCTCAGGGATGAGTCAATTGTTATTTAGCCTGCTGTTTAATTCAGTGCCTTGTTATATCTAGATCCTTTTTGACTTGAAAAAAATAGCCCTGAGAACAATGTACATGTCATTTTAAATATTACTTTTTTTCTAGGAATCTAATTAGATAAGAAATTTTCAAACCAATCAACCAATCAGGCCAGTATCTGTATCTGACTGCTAGCATTATTCACTGTGTGAGGTGAACTGTTTCTCTCAGAGCAGCTCAAATGTCAGCTTTTCGGGAGAGAAGAGAAATGACCTCTTTTGCTGTCACACTCACTAATGCACTCCCCCTCCCTCCCTCTGTCTTTCTTTCTGAGTATGCGCATACATGGCCATGCACACACAGATGTGTGTATACACACACACACACACAGAGTACTTTAAAACAAATAGTTAAAGCCAGTGGACTGGTGAGTTGGCCTCAGTGTGAACTGAATTACCAGCCCTAGTTCTAAATTATGAATGGCCAGCATGATCATCTTTGCTGTCCCATTTGATACAGTGAAGTAGCTACCGTGGTGCTAAGCTGTCAAACACAATGATAATCATTCTCAGATAAGCAATATAGGCTTGAAAGTGGGAAGGAACCAGTGTGACAAACTAAAAAATTTGTTTGGCTATAGGGAAAATTTAGTACTTGTAACCTTTTAAGGACCCTTCTAGTCCTAATTTTCTGTAGTGTAAACCTGAACTTACAAGTCAAGTGACCAGCATTTGGAATTCCACAAGGAGATTCTAAACTAAATTCTAGCTATCCTCCCTCCATCCCCAATTTCTGATTTGATAAAAATCCTTAAGAATGCAAACAGAGAAGCTGACTACTGGACCAGATCACTGTGGGTACCGGCTTTATTTAGATAAGGTCATGTGAATGCCAGACAAAACCTGGATCAGTGCAGAGTGTTGAAATGGTGATAGTTGGCCTCAATCAGGTCACAGCTTAAGGGAGAGGACTGATGTCCACTTCTGGTCTTCAGAATCTAACGGAAATTCAGGCAGAGAAGGCCAGCACCATGGACAGCTCTCCGAAACTGTGGTGCAAAGAAACCTGGAGTTGGCATAGAAAAATTGTGTCCAAGTTCTAGGTTCACCTCTTCCTAGCTAAAAGTATTGACCGTGGACCGGTAATTTATGTACCCCTCAGTTTTTACATCTGCACTGTAGTACATCTGTTTTATGTAGTTCCCTGGGTACATACGTTAAATGATAAATTGCAATTGAAAATATGTGTCTGTGATACAAATTAAAGATGTTAATGTTGCTTTAATCAAACTTTCACTTTGGATCATTGATCTTTGTCCACCTAAGACTGTACTGATAGTGAATACTCTCATACTTCTTAAAGTATGAAACAACAGTTAAATAAACTGACAGGAGAAACCAGGATACTATAAGCAGATACACACTTTTTTGGGGGAGAGAAAGGAACTAGGATTTGTTGCATACTTTGTAGGTTCAGACACAGGATGATCATGGGCATGTCCAGCCTGCCCAGGTAGACCCAGGATATAAGCCTTGAGCCCTTCCACATGGCCCTCAGCATTTTGCAGCAGCACCCCTACTGCCTGGGTTCCCCATATCATTTTTATGACAGCTCTGTGTACTTAGCAAAGAGTAGAGAGATAAGCCCATGTAGTGTTCTTCCCCACATCATATTCCTTCTGTTACTACTAGTGGAGCGAAATGTATGGCAGCTGGTACGCAGGGACAGAGTGGTGATAGAATTCCAACTCTTGACTTTCCCAAGAATGGACTCTTCTGAAGATTTTCCTGATAGTGTAAAGCAGGAAGGAAGGTGAGAAAGAGAGAGAGGGTGAGGAACACTCCTCCCCTAGGGGTTGTCAGAACTTCCATGTCTGGGGAATGGAACCAGATATCCAGGGCCCCCTTTAGAGTGAGGTAAACTGAGCCCACTCAGGTGACCAGGCTGTGACTGGGATTGCTGGTTGGCCATGGTGGGAATCCTCTCGAGAGACCCTCAACCCAGCAGTTACTGAGGGAAATTAAAAACCATATTTGGATATCTTTGTATGGCAAGTTTATGTAATACAGTGATGTGTTAGGGAAAAGCATCTAACTACTGTGCAATTAGGGATTTTTTTTTAAAGGTTTTTGTCATAGGGTGCATGAGGTTGCGGAAAAAGAGACAGAGGATTTCTCACCACCACCACCACCCCCCCCCCCGGCGGGGGCGATGGCCACGCTGCAGTCCCTTCTCTGTCATTCTCTTCTTGGGATTTTGGGCATGCACATATATGCCCACAGCATGATTTTCAAACTGCGGGGTCCATCGCTCAAAATGCAGTCAACCATGTGGGAATCTAGCACCTTAGGCACTATACCACCTTCTGGCTCCACAATTAGGGATTTTAAGAGGATTGAAAGTCTTGTATCATTAGCATTTAGTAATTCTGTCTTTGATTAAACCAGTGTTTTTTTACATAATCCCTGCATACTTTAAAAAAATTAATGAGCTTTTTGCTGTAGGGTGCATGTGCTCACTGGAGACACAGAGAGACAGAAAGCAAGAAATCACTCCCCAGAGGCAGCCATGCTGCAATTCCTTCTCCCTATTCTCCTGTTAGGATTCTGGGCATGCATGAATATGTGCTCTGTGTGAGTTTCAAGCCTCTGGGTCTGAGTCTCAAACCATGGTCTGCCATGTGGGAGTCCAGTGCCTTAATCACTAAGCTACCTGCTGGCCCTCTCTTCATACTTTTTATTAGACTTAATTTGACTCATTATTTCAGGATACAGTATGGTATCTAATTTTTTATGAACATGAATTTTATGAACATGCTTTTATGAACATGTGGGAGATGATAGTTTACATATAGTAATTAATAAATATAAAATAACTGGTAATGGTTAATGATTGACTGGCAGAGAAATATCCTCAGAATCTTCCTATATAGTTTGTCTTATGTACATAGGAATGCAGATAGCTACACGGAGACTTAGAAGATTATTGAAATCCTTTTATCTGTAGATCAGCTGGGATGATTCTTTTTTCTCTTAATAGTTTGATAGATGCTTGTGATTATCTGTTCAATAGCCCATTAAAGAATAGGTTGAAGAAGTAGCAATTTTCTACCTAGGTAGCATCTTAGGTCCATTATCAGAGGGAAATGATTATTGTATGACGCTCCTGTCCTTTGGAACTTTCAAAAGGAAAATGTTAGTTATTAGGTAGCTATATAATGATTTACTTAATAGAAAGAACACAAGTTGAAATCAGAAGATACAAGTGCTAATTCTTACTTCAACGCTCACCAGCTGCCTGGTCTTGGTTGAAACCTTTAGAGGCACAGTTTTCTCCTGTGAAAAGGGACTCTTCACCTATGTCAGAGAATGGTTGTAAGATTACATTAAATGATGTTTTTGAAAGCACTTAAAACCTTTAACATATCTTTTTAAAAGAAAATGCTTATAATAATTCTCCGTTGTGGTTGTTTTCTGCAGAAAGTGAGTGAGAAGGTTGGAGGAGCTGAAGGAACCAAGCTAGACGATGACTTCAAGGAGATGGAAAGGGTGAGTCTTCAACATGCTGAATCTCTTTGACTTAAAATTGTCCACCATTGTGAGAGAAGAAGGGAGGAAGGCAGGGGGAAACTGTTCTCCTCTGGTATCTGTGAAGTATTTTAAAAAGTACTCTGCTTTCATTTGTATTTTAAAATGGAAAATAGGAAGTATCCCGTCTTCCCTTTGTATTGTCCTGAGAACAAAAATATCATATAATAAGTATTTGTCAAACTGATAATGACTTTGATTCCTTTTATGAAGAAGTACTCTGAAATTTCAGATTGATGTTTATTCATAGGTATTTCTTATTAAAAGATATAGTTACATACCAAGAAAACAACCAATAAATAATAAAACAGAACAACATAAAAACACCTCAGTGAAAGTGAAAAGACACAATACACTTTTCCTGGTAGATTTTTATCATTACTTTTCCAAGTAAGGACAACATGGTAGGAAGAAAAGAGATGAAAGTGATTGATGTCCCAGTTCTCAGGGGAGTTTGAGTCACTCCCTGGGTGTAGGAGACTTACTGGGATAGTGTCAGTAGAGGCAGCTGAGAAGAGTGGGGAGAACGTGGTCTTGGAGCCTGTCTCACCTTGAACCAAGTGCCACTTCCAACACTTGTTGCAAAGTCCAGTTTTTGCTCAGAGCCTTTATTTTTTAATAAATACTAATACTCAGGAGATTTTTATTAAGTATTAAAAATAATATAAATCACTAGTGTTCTGCCTAAAAGTGGCAGGTCCTCAACAAATGAGGGTGAAAGTAGTGAGCAAAGTATATAATTTTATTTATTTTCAGACATAGTTGTATTTCTCTTTTATTTATTTATTTTTCACTTTGTGGCTATTTATAGAAAATGATGTTTAGGCTTATGTTGAAGAGTATTAATTGTGCAAAGAGATGTTTTTCGTGTTAAATTGTTGGTGAGTAATGGACCTGAGAGTACGAATCCTGTACTTGAGCAGTATGTAATGATACAAGATGATGATATTTCATAGTCACATTTAAACATTAATACTTTTGAATATTATTGTAACAGAGCATTTCTTTCTTTCTATTCTGATTTTGACTTTACCAGAAATGATTTAAAAACAATTTTTTTTAAGTTCACTTGGATTCCCTTGGATTGTTTTGCCTTTTTTTTTTCTTTTTTGTTGTGTTTGCATGAAGATTCAAATAAAGAAAATTTCAAGATGCCTTTTTGCCTTGTCTTTCTCAGTTTTTCTTCTGATGAGTTTATTAATGAATTCAGCTGATAATTTGCTTTTTGGCTCCTACAGGGAAGACACATTTCAAGCAGATGATGACCACTGTGGCAAAGTTAGCGAAACATGGTGGTAGAGAAATCTAGAACAGATGAAACTCACCCAAACAGGGTGGTCACAGAAGACCTTCATGATGGTTAAGTGAAGACATGGAAGATAATAAGAGCAAAAGCCTAGTGTGTTTCCAGTAAAGGACATGGCATGTAAGCAGGCAAGAGAGAGTACTGGAGTTCCTGAAAAAAAGAGGAGTAGCTAAGAGGCAGGATTATTGTGAAATGAGACTGCATAGGGTTGACCTAGTTGGCTTACTTTGTTAAAATTTGGTGAGCCATTGCAATGGTGTTGAGAGGATAGAGACTTAATCTGATGTAGTTTTGAAAAGTGGGGCCTTTGGCAGCGTATGGGATTGGATGAAGTTATCAAAGTGGGATCCCCATGATTGACTGCTGGTAACTTTATAGGAAGAGCAGACACATGGATACATATGCTTTGCTCCCGATCTGTGCAAGCTCTTGCTCTGTGGTGCCCTTATACTACCTTGGGACTCTGAATAGAGTTCCCACCAATAAGAAGATCTTACTGTTAGGCCAGAGGCCTGGGCAGCTTGGATGTGGGGGTTGGACGTTATGACCTAGTTGGCTGATACAACTCAGAACTATCCTGTCATCAGACCTGTGCTGCACTCGGATCTAACCTGGATGTAGCACATGGGGCTGGACTCTGCACACAAGACTCTACTCTGCACACATCACCAGACGTTACGAGGCACACTAGTCTGCTCTCCCCCAAACCTTTACCATGCATGGATTGTTTCTACCTCTTAGACACTCCCCCTCCCTATACCCTTATAAAAATCGCTAGACCCTGCCCCAGTGCATGACTTCTCTGGCCCATCCCCCCCATCCTCTTTCTCTCTGTCAGACCAGTGAACCTCACCTGGGAGCGCTCCCAATAAAGGCTCTGACGTTTCTGTTGTCTTGAGTGCTTGACCCATTCCTTACACTTACCAGATACAGTCTCTTGACTTTGGACCTCCAAACCATAAACTAAATAAACTTTTATTCTTTATAAATCATGCAGTGTTGTATTCAGTTGTTAGTGATAGAAAAGCAGACTAACACATGATTATTTCAGGTAAGTTCTTGAGACACTCCTTGCTGCCGGTTGCCCGCTCATGGAGAGATACTGTTCTAGAGTTCTGAATTCCAGATGGCCATCTGGGAAGGCAGCCTCTTACACCCCGTACTTGGCAGCTATGCTCCCACTGGACTGAAATCTGCATTGGTCCCTGTGTCTCATCTCTACCAGGGTCTAAATACCACCTGATCTTCAACCAAAGCTGGTAGCCACTGGTATTCAGGGTACTGGAAATAGTATCGCACCAAGTCTTTTTCTTTTCTTTTTTAAGTGTTTGCCATAGGGTGTATGCACTTACTAGAGAGAGACAGAGAAAGAAAGAGAGAAAGGGAAAGTGAGAAATCACCTCCCAGAGTGCATGGTCATACCACAGTCCCTTCTCTATTCTCTTACCAGGATTTTGGGCATGCACATATGTGTGCCCAGTGTGTTATTCATCTCACTTGTCTGTATCTCATACCATGTTTGGCCATGTGGGATTCCAGTGCCTTAACCACCACACCACCTGCTGGTCCCTAATCTTTTCTGTAGCAAGTCTCCAGGTACAGGACATACATTGCAGAATGACTTGACTTTGACTCCTCCATTCCCTGTAACACTGCAGTTTCTCATCCCGCATTACGGACTGCCCTATGCCCTATGGGTGTTTTTTGTACCAACCCATGTCTATACCCAATGTATACCTAATGTGGGCTTTTCCCTTTCTTTTTCTGAGTGTGTGTGTGTGTGTGTGTGTGTGTGTGTGTGTGTGAGAGAGAGAGAGAGAGAGGGAAGGGAAGAGAAGAAAAGGAAACCCTCCTTAGGGTCTTTTAATGCCACATCCCCTTTATTCAGCCCTCAGGATTTGGGACCTGTGTGCATCTGGTGTGTTTTCAGGCTGACCTGGGATCTGAACTGTGATCCAGCACATAGGGCTCTAGCCTTACTGCTGTAGCTGCATCATAGTCGCTAGGGCTACATCTAGGCTTGCTTGGCACTCCCCCACCCCCACCCCTTGTCCTTTGCTCCTAGGAGAGGAACTTACAGTATGCCACATACTGTAAGATTAGGCAGGTATTTGAATTTGCACCAGGAATACAAAGAGGATGAGCAACTAAGTACCAGGAGTTACAACTTGAGTCTTGCTTCATCTGCTAGGAGTCAAAATAGTAAGCTTGGTAGTTTGTTGTCTAAGCTAAGACAAATGGACTTTGTTTCTTAAATGAGACTAGAAAGAATAGGAATTTTGAAGAATAGTGTGTCACTGAGCAACTAATTAGACCTTTGTAGACTTATTTTGCTGTACAATCCACGCCAGTTTTGCACATTAATAGAAATAAAAGAAGATCCTGCAGGTATTTTTCTACCCGCAGACTTCCCTCAGAACCTGTAGGTGAAGTGTAAGGTTTATTTCTCTTATTTCATAGAAATGTTTCTGAAGCATTTACTTTAAAATCTAGATATCTCTGCCATAAAATAGACTTGTAATTATTTAAAGAACATACCTATGGTTTGTTCTCTAAGTAAATAGAGAGATTCAGATTTCAGTGCAGTGTGGAAATTCCATTTTATGCCAGACATCTTCTGTGCCTCAATTGCAAATTTTATACTTATTACCTATGCTAAATTTACATCAAAGGTATAGTACTTCTGTGCTAATTGAAATGCACTTGTTTTGGTTTTAGAATCCCAAATCTTTTCTCTCCTGTTAATTTGTTACTCACAAAAATATTTTAGCCCACATTCTCATCCTACAGAAGACTTGATTCTCCATTGTTGGTTTTCTGATCAAGTATAGGGTAGAGAGACCTTTGTTCAGCTGTATTCTCAGAAGTGCAATTAGACAACAGAATGAAATAAATTGGAGGTCTCCGTGAAGCAGCACTACTGGGATGTAGGAGTGAATATTCCTAGAGGTTGCTTCTCTAATCAGCTGCCCCAGCCTCTCTCCTGCTGAGATGCAGTTTAATCTCCAGGTGTGTCTCTGAGCCCTGTAGCCTTCCCCTCCTAGAGCCCATTGGGTGGAATCCTGTGCTTGTGTTGCTGCAGGGACCACGCCCATAATGATTTCTCTCCTTATCTTAAGTGACTCACATGGGATTGTTTCTGTTTAGTTTTAAATGTTATCTGTTGCTCACAAGCTTTGTTAAACACAGGTTGAATTTCTTCTATGGTTGGTGCTTTGAGCATATTTGTTTTGTTTGTTTGTTTCTTTTTTTTTGGAGAGGTTTTTGCTATAGGGCGCATGTGCTTGCCAGACAGACAGAGACAGAGAGATAGAAAGCAAGAAATCACCCCCGCAGGGGGGATGGCCATGCTGCAATCCCTTCTCCTCCATTCTCCTCTCGGGATCTTGGGCACGCACGCACACACACGCGCCTGGCATGAGTTTAAGCCACTGGGTCTGGGACGCGAACCACTGTCGACCACGTGGGAGTCCAGCGACATAGCCATTATGCTAACTGCTGGTCCCAGGCATATTTGTTTTTTGAATAGCTGCTGACTTTTTGTTGTTGTTCAGAGGAAGTTCTGGAATTTAAGGGGCTTCTGGTTCCCTTTCAAATTTCCATCAGATGATGCAGTTATTCTGTGTTTTCTGTTGTGTGTTTAAATAGTTAAATTCTTTTTTTTTTTTTGGAGAGGTTTTTGTTATAGGGCATGTGTGCTTGCCAGACAGAGAGAGAGAGACATAGAGACAGAAAGCGAGAAATCACCCTCCAGAGGGGATGGTCCGCCGCAATCCCTTCTCCTTCACTCTCCTCTCGGGATCTTGGGCACACACGCACAAGCGCCCGGTGTGAGTTTTAAGACACCGAGTCCAGGATGCAAACTGCGGTCAACTACCTGGGAGTCCAGTGACATAGCCATTACGCTAACTGCTGGTTCCCTAAATAGTTAAATTCTTAATTCAGTTGAAACATCTAAATGTCTCCATGTGCATACAAAGAATATGAGGACATAATCTCTGCCTTCAAGAGCCTTTCAATTTTCAGGGGAATAAAATAGGCACATTAATCAACAGCTTTCAGGACCCTGTCCCATGACTCTGGGGAGGATTCCCATGAAATACCTTAGCGATGCCTAATTCAAGCGGAATAGGTAAGTGGAAAAAGCTTCATCACGGAGAGAATACCTGAGCTAACTCCTAAATTTTCTCTCCTTCCTGCATATATGGGTAAAGCAGAATTTCAGGCCAAGAGGCATAATACCTCTTTTTGCAGCTGAAAAATGTTCTTGGAAAGTCCTTCTATTGAAACCAGAAGAGGTTCTAGGGCTGGAGATATGTATAGGCTCTTTAATTAAAATGGAATTCTTGAAAAGCTGCCTCAAGTTTTAAGAAAAGCAAGATGTTGAAAAAGAACAGAAAGAATCTCATTTCATATGAGAGCAAGAGAGGATTGCTGGCAGCATGGGATGTGGAAAAGGCCAGTCAGAAAAAGCCCATCATCACTATCTTCATACACGTCGTCTGCCGTTGGGTGGAGAGGGGTTCAGTTCTCCCCAACGCTATGTGGGAGAACTAGAATTAATGAGTGATGCCTTAGGGAGCTAGACTTTGGCTAGTTATAAGAAAGAACTTTTGACTATTAGAGCTGTTTGGAGGGGAAAAAAGCCTGAGGAATTACTGAATTCCCTGTTTCCCTGTCATCACCCACGTTCAAACAGAGGCTACTCCCACACTTCCCAGATGTCCTGTGAAGCACACATCCCTTGTGTGTTTTGTGGCAAGTAATTCTTTTACTAAAAATGTCACTTTATAGTGATGTCACTGTTACTTGCTTTCCAGTAATCTCTCTCACATAAGAGAGAAAGGAGTAGAGTTCCAGCCAGCTTACCCAGACTAACAGTACCCCAAGGTGCCCATGCAGCGGCAGTAAAGGAGGAGGTGTGGGTCCCTGTACTGAGACCCTTAGGTGCTGGTATAGAGTTGTAGGAAGGACTGCCCCAAACATGAGTTTTAAAGGAATCTTTTTGCATAGCCTGAACTTTAGTAAGAACTAGCTTTCTCTCAATCACATATTTACAGTATATTTCAGTTTTTGCTCATTAAAGTTAATACCCAAGAAAAATGAGCTAAAATAAAAGAGGGGGAGGGTAGCCTCAGCTCAATACCTTGTTTGTTTTTGGTCTTCTATGTGCTATTTATAAGTCAGGTTTTTTGAGTTCATAAAATAACTGCTTTAAAGTAAGGCAGTTTGGGAGCAAGTACATTAACTCTTCTGAATCAACAGGGAGCTTTGAAAACATCGCTCTTAGAGCAGCCTGTGTCTCACAGTCAGACAGACTTTCCCAGAGCTCTGTTGTCATCATGTCTCTGCGACTTGTTTATTTCACTGTTCTTGTTCAAGGTTTTTAATATTTTAAATAGATATTTATAATTCTTAATAGTTGTAATTTAATTTTGCTGGTAGAAAATTTAAGAATTTGAAAAATTTTAGTGTTCTGTGATTTTTTTTCCCTAATGTTTTTGCCGTAGAGTGCGTGTGCTCCCAGGAGCGGGGTCACCTCCCTGCCCCAGGTGGGATGGATATGTTGCAGAACCCTCTTCTCCATTCTTCTCTTGAGATTTTGGGCACTCGCTCACACCCAGCATGATTTTCAAGCTGCCCAGTTCAGGACTTGAAGTGTGGTTGGCCATGTTGGAATCCAATGCCTTAGCAACCATGCCACCTGCTGGTCCTGTTTTGTAACATTTTAACCACTTGCATATAACTGTCTTCTTACATATAACCACTTTGAACTACCCATGTGCAAGTAAGTGCTTCATTCATTCATTCATTCATTTTTTATTTTTGGTTTATTTATTTATCATAGAGAACACATATATGTACATGAAAGAGAGAGACACTCTGACAGGGTCTTGTCACATTGAGATCCCCTTTACCTACCCCTCCAGCTCCTCATTATCTTGGCACACATGCATGCACCCAGTGTGTTTTTAAGACACCAGAGATCAAGCCCTCAGTGGTTTCCAGCACTGCCGTTCAGTTTACTGTCGACTGTGCCACAAGGCTGGTCCTGTTCTTTTTTTTTCTTTTTAAGGCAGGATCTCTCCATCTTGATCCTATTGGCTCATACTCCCCAGATTACTGGGGTGGCATGTGCATACAACCCTATGTGGCATTTACGTTGGGCTAGGAATTGAACCTGGCCCTCCTGTGTGGCCTCAGATTGTGGAACAGTGTCTTAGCAATGTATGCCACTTGGCTGGGCATCATCTACGAGAAGACTTTGAAAAGTCATGGAGATATAGAATTAAAATATAAAAATAGAGGCCAGCATGTGGTGCAGTAGTTAAGGGGCTGGGCTCCCACGTGGTCAACTGCGGTTCAAGTCCTGGACCTGGCGGCCTGAAGATCAAGCCAGAGACATATGTCTGGATGCCCAAAATCCCAAGAGGAGAATGGAAGAGAAGGGATTGTGGTGTGGCCAACCCCCTTGGATGGTGATTTCTCACTTTCTATCTCTCTGTCTTTCTCTGTATCTGTGGTGAGCACATGTGCCCAATGGCAAAAATCTATAAATTTTATTTATCAAAAAAAAATTATTTCTCAAAATAAGATCTATCAATTTCAAGAAACTTTTGTAAGTGAGAATACCAATTATTTGTTTTATCCCTGAAGAATTGAAGTTCCTGGGAATTTGACTCCTTCGTGTAGTCTTTCTTACATTATTAACTGAAGAAAAATGTGTGCCCTTTAAGAATTTTTTTCCAACATTAGGACACAAAATAAAGTGAGAAGAAACCAAATCAGGACTGTAAGGAGGATGCCTAATGATTTCTCATTTACGTACTCATGAAAGTGCCCTTGTTTGATGAGAGCAGTGAGCAGGAGCATTGTCTCTGCCAAAGCTTTTCTGGACGTGGTTATGCTAAAACTTTGGCTAACTTTCTCAAAATGCTCTGTCATTAGCAGGTGTTAGAATTCTTTGTCCATCCCATCTTCCCCCCACTTCCACCCCCCCCAAAAAAAAGTCCAAAAGCAAAATGCCTGGAGCATCCTGAAAACATGTTGCCAAGACCTTTGCTCTTGATTGGTCTGCTTTTCCTTTGACTGGACCACTTCCACCTCTTGGTGGCCATTGGTTGTGCTTTGCCTTCAGGATCATACTGGTAAAGCCACGTGTCATCTCCTGTTAAGAGTTCTTCAAAGGAATACTTCAGGATCTTAAATCCCACTTGTTTAAAATTTCCATTGAGAGACCAGCAGATAGCATAATGTTACGTCACTGGACTCCCATGTAGTCAGCCACAGTTCAAGTCCCAGACCCAGCAACTTAAAACTCATACTGGACCCAAAAATCCCGAGAATGGAGGAGAAGGGGCTGTGGCGTGGCCATACCCCTGCCCCCACCTCCACCCAAGGTGATTTCTCCCTTTCAGTCTCTCTGCCTCTCTGGTGAGTACACACATCACTTAGCAAACATTTCTCAAGAGAAAAAATATTAAAAATAAAATTTCCATTGAAAGGTCTGCTTTTGTCTACAGTTAATCTGGGCACAGTAATAGCAGGACACATCCAGACTTCTCACACAGGTTTATGGTTCCCAGCTTGTCTATGGCCAATACAATATATAGTTGGAAGAATTATGGACAGTGTTATTGAAGACAGAGATGATAAGAAGTTAGAAATTCTTGGCCGGGGACCAGCCCGGCATAATGGTTATGTTGCTGGACTGTCACATAGTCACTGCAGTTCAAGTCCTAGACCCAGTAACTTAAGACTCACACTGGGAGTGCATGCATGCATGCCTCAAATCCCTAGAGGTATATGGAGGAGAAGGACTTGCAGCATGGCCATCTCCCCGGGGGATGTTTTCTCGCTTTTTGTCTCTCTCTCCCTCTCCAGTGAGGGCACGTGCCTTATAGAAAAAAATCTCTCAAAAAGAAAGAAAAAAATTAATTAATTAATTAATTAATTAATTAATTCCCGGTCAGTTTCCTGCAGGCAGATGACTTCAGAGTAGCTAAAGGTTTCTGGACAATTCAGTTTTCCTCATTCTTTGTCTTTTTTTTTGGAGAGGTTTTTGCTATAGGGCATGTGCGCTTGCTAGACAGACAGAGACAGAGAGACAGAACGCGAGAAATCACCCCCCAGGGGGGATGGCCATGCTGCAATCCCATCTCTTCCATTCTCCTCTTGGGATCTTGGGGATGCACGCATATGTGCCCAGGGTGAGTTTAAGCCACCAGGTTCGAGCCTCGAACCACGGTCGACTACATGGGAGTCCAGCGACACAGCCTTTACGCTAACTGCTGGTCCCTGATTCATGATCTTGAGAACTACTTTTCTTCATAATAGCAACACTAGTTGTCTGACCTCGAGGAGCTCCCTTCCTTTCTCTAGGTTTCAGATTCACATTAAAAAAAGTAAGTCTTCGGATTAGGTGCTATTCATTTCTTCTACTAAGGTTCATTAGCTCTATCATATCATCCATCCAAATACAACCAAGACCAGGGCCTAGTGAATGAATTTGCTTAATAGCTGTTCTCCTTTTGGTGCCTCTTCCAATAAAGAAATACACAAACAAGTATATTGGATGAAATTATTTTCATAAGTAGATTTCAAGTGAAGGTTATTTTATACTCTAACCAAATAGGTTTAAACAGAGTACTTTCTACAATGGTCTTTCTTCAATGATGCCTGGAATAAATAAACAAAAGTGTTGCCTCAGGTGGCACAAAGTCTCTAAGTGTCTGTATGTTATGGGCGTTTCCCTGGGAGACTTTGATCAAGCCATAGGGGAAACTGGGATAGTTATTATTTTTATTTCCCAGCCAACTTTTTTGTTCTTTTCCTGCCAGTGGTTCATGTACTCATCAGAGAGAGAGATGAGAAAGAGCAAGGAGAAAGCCTCTCCCACCCCCATGGAGTGTGGTCATGCCACAATTCCTTTTCCTCCATTTCTCTATGACATTGTGATTTGGGATACACATACTCACATGTCCAGTGTGTTTTTTTCAAGCCACTGAGGTTGAGATTTGAACCACTATTGACCATGTGGGATCCAGCTTTCTTAACCAATAGCCATGGGCCCACACTTCTGCCTTTTAAACAAGAGAGAGAACACAGAGATTGACGAGGAGCAGGGAGGAAGGAGAAGATATAATTCTGACAGTCTCATGTCTCATTCCTATTGCTCCAGCTTCCTAGTTAGCTAGGACCCCCGGTCACTGTATCAATCTGCCTTGATTGGAACAGGAATTTTACCTGAACCCCTCAACCCATGTGGCCTCCAGCCCTTATGTGGCAGCGTCCCCCTATTTGTATTACCGTGACTAGGCCTTATTTCTACACCCCCTATTTGTTTTTCTTTATGGGAGAGAGAGAAGGAGACAAAGGGGAAAGGGTTGAGACAGAGAGAGTATTTTTAGCTGGATCTCTCCATGTTGTGATTCTTCTGCACCAGCCTCCCAGTTAGCTATAATTACAGGCACACACATCCAAACCTGGCGTGTTCAGATTGGTGTGAGAACTGAACTCAGGTCTCCTGTGTGGATTCTAGCCTGTCACGCATTGACACTACCTGTGCACCCCTACAGCTGGCTTTCTACTGATACTTCCTTCTTAAGAGTAAATCCCACTCTGGGGACCAAATCTCATTCTCTAATACTGATCTCTAGGGCCTCTGTGACTTTCTGGAGACCACTGGCTTTAGCTAAGCTTGGCTTCCATTTATAGAGGCTGAGCAGTTGGGCTCCTTATTTACATAGCTCAATGAGAAAGGATTCTGCACCTGACATAGAGTTACTTTCCACCACTTTCCTTCCTAGCTTCCTTTGGGTAGCCAGGCAGCCAGGCACCATGTGCACTACTGGCATTAGCCTTGGTAGGGAAGCCTGTGAAACTGAGGGCATGAGGTCTGATAGGTCAGCCTCCCTTTTGCCCATAGTTCTTTCTTTTTTTTTTTTTTGGAGAGGTTTTCGCTATCGGGAGTGTGCTCGCCAGACAGACAGAGACATAGAGACAGAAAGTGAGAAATCACCCCCCGGGAGGATGGTCATGCCGCAATCCCTTCTCCTCCATTCTCCTCTTGGGATCTTGGGCACGCATGCACACGCGCCCAGCGTTGAGTTTTAAGCCACCGGATCCGGGACGCGAACCGCGGTCAACTACGTGGGAGTCCAGTGACATAGCCATTACGCTAACTGCTGGTTCCCTTGCCCATAGTACTTATGGGTGAAGCTTCCACAGAATTTGATGACTTCCAAATAAAAAACAAAATTGTGTGGCAGGTGTTTTTCTCCTGATTCTGTTTGGTTGGCTACAGCTACAGGATGTTTGGATACATTTGCCATCTAATTCCTTAATCCTTGTCATATAATTAGCAAGATACCTGTGATATCTCATATCACACACATACAATGGACGTTCAATGTGTTTGTCCTTCACGCAACTTTGAATCCATTTCCCTGGCACAAAACACTCCATGACTTGAGTACATAGTGTTGGTTGAGATTTTGTTAATGATTCTAGAATCTGCATGTAGGGCAGCATGAGTTGCACATTACATGTAGGTGCAATAGATTATGGAAAACTTTCTTAGATTTGAGGGAGGAGCCCTTAAACTCCAGTAAGAAAGAAAACAAATCTTTCCTGTGGACTTCCTTGATATCAGCATTTCTACCATTAAAAATCTATTTCTTTCAGTCATATCTTTATCTCATCACAGGCTCATATCCTGGATAGGACTCATTTGTTTTCACTAGTCATTTAGCCAGTAGAGTGAATAAGGGATGGTACATGTTGATAGAAAAAGGATTTCATGGGGGGGGGTAGGGGGTGAAGAGAACACAGCAAGATGCTAAGGGCAAACACTGACCATTCAAAATTTTGCAAGGGTAGCCTTGAGCACCAAGATTTCATTTAGAATTAACCAAGAGTTCAAGAACTGCCTAAAAGTATTTGCTCAAGATTTTTATATCCTTAGGATGTTTTCAGAAGTTAAATGAAAGTTTCCCTCTATTATGTAAATAGATGTCTTTTTTTCTTTAGGGCAGTGAAACCTGCCACCATGCCTGGCCCACTGTAGGCATTAGGAAAATGCCTCTGGGGCAAAATATGACTTGTTACCTCCACCATATTTTTGTCAGAAGAGTATGAAGTGTATTTGGAAACACTTTAGGAAATTGCCAGCTTCCTCTTTGGATAAACATGCTTTACACTTCTTGGTAGCAAACTGCTGACTGCAAAGGCATTCTGTCTTCCAGCAACTCCCCAGGGTCCCCGATAGTGCAGGGCTTGTCATTGCTCCATTGCACCATCGGTCACCCTATATAGACGCGAGCAGCAACTGAGATCCTAAGGCTAATAATTTTTATCATTTCCAATATTTGTTTTTATTTCAGAAAGTGGATGTCACCAGCAGGGCTGTGATGGAAATAATGACTAAAACAATTGAATACCTTCAACCCAATCCAGGTAAGGGATCCCTCCAGGTAATTTAGTTTTCTTTGATATATGTTTTAGGTTTGTTGTATTTCTGCTTCCTCAATCTGTTTTTCTGGAGATCCAGTGACTTCATCTATATCACTTTGACTGGGGAGGGTAGTTTTTATTTATTTATTTTTAAAGAGAGATTTCCTGTTATAGGGTGCGTGTGCTCACCAGAGAGACAGAGAGAAAGACAAAGAGACAGAAAGTGAGAAATCATCCCCCCCAAGGGGGGGATGGCCACCCTGCAATCCCTTCTCTTTTGTTCTCCTGCTGGGATATTGAGCACGCGCGCGTACACACACACACACACACACACACACACGACTGGCATCAGTTTGAAGCCACTGGTTCCGGGACTGGAACTACGGTCGGCCATGTGGAGTCCAGCAACATAACATTATGCCATCTGCTGGTCCTGGGAGGAGTTTTCTAAAGTTCACATTGAAGTGACTAAAGAGGGATCTGTGGTTTTATTTGCTTGTGATGTATTGAATAGTGTGTATGGATAGTTCAGAGGACACATAATATTAGAGTAGCTACAAGCTGCCATCTATTCACTTTCAATTTCCGAAAGATGGTGAAAAAGGAAATTAGGATTGTTTTAAGATAAATATAGTCATTTCTGGTCATTGTTCCTGCTAACCTGTCACACTCTAGGACCAGGGAATTGTAGTAGAAATAACTGAGCTGTACCTTGAGAAGAGAACCAGGTAGAAATAGGGCAATCTCTGTAGGTAACAAGTGTAGCAGCCCACATCATAGATCTCTTCCTTCCATTTCTTGTATCAGTTCCTCACCTCGGGATATAAAAACTTGAGGCAATGCTGAATGTTTGTGAATCTGATGTATAAATTACTTGGGAAACTTTTTACTCTTAAGATAGTTTTTTGGGAGTTTCAGGTTGGGATTTCGTGTCTTTAGTAGTCCCAGGGAAGATAGTGCAGACAACGGCTTCAGCCCCAATAGGTTTGGATACTGAACATTCCTAGGCAAGTATCAGAAAGGGTGTGGGAGACTAGCAAAGAGGTGAGAGTGATAGTGGGTGCTGACTCCCTACTGCCCCCTGCTGCTGGCTGCAGCTTTCATTTCATCTTTCTTTACCTATGGCAGCAAAGCTGTTATTTTGGTGAACAAAATAACATTTGGGTTTTGATTGTTCATTTTATTTTTATTTCATAAAATACATTAGAGATGAGATTTGTGAGGAAGGAAATTACATAAGAAAATGTGATAAGCTGTAGGAACCAGAAATTTAACTGATATTGGGCCAGTAGTTAGTAAATTAGGCAAAGAAAAACAAAAATAAAGTTTCTAAGTTTTACCCAGAGCCTTCTTTGTAAGCTATATTCCATAGACCTGCAGAGATACATTCCTTTATATATATATATACATTTCAATTTTTAAAAGTTTATTCATTTATTTATTAAACGGAAAAGGGAAATGGGAGTGCACCCCAAAAGAGCCTTCACATCACAGTCCTCCCCCTCTCTAAGTCAGCTCGGATCACAGATACACTCATGTACACACAGAGAGGTCCTGGGACGTGAACCCAGAGCTTTTTTCATGTGCTTCCAGTTGCGCTACTGCTGTGCTACCACCTGGATTCTATTCCTTAGGATTTATACCGTTTCTGAGAAGATAACTGCTTACCCTGCTTCACCAGAAGAAATGTATAGGGGCAAGAAATTCTTACCTTCAGTTTGTAGAGAACCTTGGTCCTCTATGATTGCCTGATTTACACCTGCATTGTGCTAGTGATTCACTGTTGGGCTAAGTATAGAAAATGAGGGGAAATGCAGTATTTATTGAGCATTAGTGGATTTTCCATACAGTGCTGGTTACATACACTGTTTCATCTTTAAAAGCAATCATTTTTTCTCAGTATAAACATAAAGCACAATTGAACAATTTATACTAAAAAAGTCTAAAAATCCGTTGTAACACAAATTCTGAGTGCACCCGTTAGTTTTTCTGTGTGTAATGGAATTACGCTCTCTTGTGGGTAGGTGGATTAGGTGGAAAAATATATTCCCCCAAGTTCAGGTCCACTCAGAGCCTCAGAATGTGATCTTATTTGGGGCCAGCCTATAGTGTGATGGTTAAAGTGGATTTCACACGGCTGACTTTGCATTTTCATCCCATGTCCACCGGCTTAAGAAACACACCAGGCATGTGTACCCCAAATCCTAAAGGATGAAGAAAAGGTGGGGAAAGAATTACAGCATAGCCATGCCCCATGGTAGTAGGGGGTGCTTTTTCACTTTCTTTCTCTCCTCTCTCTCACTCTCCAGTGAGCACATGTACTCTTATGGGGAAGAAAAGTTGTTACTGTTTAGAAATAGGGTCTTTGCAGGTGTAATTATTGGGTTGTCAGAAAAGTCATTACTTTTTCTTTTTTTATGTTTTTCTATGCAAAAATGTGTGATGACTTTTCCAATGACCCAACAGTTAAGGATCTTGAGGTGAACTCATCTTTGATTTAGGGTGGACCCTAAATCCAATGACTGGTGTCCTCACAAGAAGAGGTGAGGATGCAGAGAGACCATGTGAAGTATGAGCAGAAGGTGGAGCCATGCTGTCATCATCAAGGCACAAGAGCAACCACAAGCTGGAGGGGGCAAGGGAAGATTCTCCCATAGAGCCTCCAGAAGGAAGTGGCTCTGTTGACACTGCGATTTAGACTTCTGGCCTCCTGAACTGTGAGAGCATAAGTTCTGTTGTTTTAGGCTACCCAGTCTGTGGTAATTTGAAATGGATACTCTGGAAAACTAATACAGTAGAGCAGCCTCACTTCATATGGGAAAATACAAGGACAAGAGAATTTGGGGACCTTTCCCAGGTCACAACTAGGAAAGGATCAAACCAGGGTTGCAATCCAGATCTGCTTCCCTCCTAAGCCTATGCACTTTCTGTGATACTGCCTCTGAGAAGAACGGATTCCATTTCATTTAGGGTTCCATTCACTTTCAGGGAAGGTATGAAAGTAATTCAGCAAATAAACAAGTCATGGGATTGAGATACCTCCTTTTTTTTTTTTTTTTTTTTTTGAGAGGGTTTTTTTTCACTATAGGGCGCGTGCGCTCGCCAGACAGACAGAGAGAGACATAGAGACAGAAAGCGAGAAATCACCCCCCAGGGGGGATGGTCACGCCGCAATCCCTTCTCCTCCATTCTCCTCTCGGGATCTTGGGCACGCACGCACACGCGCCCGGCATGAGTTTTAAGCCACCGGGTCTGGGACACGAACCGCCGTCGACTACGTGGGAGTCCAGCGACATAGCCATTACGCTAACTGCTGGTTCCCGAGATATTTCCTTTTTTTTGGAGACACTTCTATTTTGTTTAAAAAAAAGATTAACAGGGAGGTAATTGGGGATATTGAATTTTTTGAAGTGTCCTGTTATTAGTAGAATACTGAATGTGCTAATTAGCTGCCAATATAATGGTTTAATGACTATTTGAGAAATCAGTGGTCCTCTGCCACCAAGGAACAGTTAAGGCCACTGCCAGGCAATCTCTGGGTGGTTCCAGA
>NW_006209268.1:153053-153796 GCF_000334495.1 Tupaia belangeri chinensis | reverse complement strand
GGTTAAATATGGGCGGGCCACATACATGTGTATACAAAGAATATTGTCCAAAAGAGTCCAGAACAAAACAAAATTTCATATAATCATTTCATAGAACTTAGACTGAGTATTCAGTTGTTTACAACCAATACGATGTAGTTCCTCCATCAATTTTTTTCATGAGAACAGACATTGACCGTCTCTGGTTTGCTCAGAACCCAAATGCCCCTGAGAATGGGATACAGCAGTCTGGCAGACACACAGAAGCATTTGGTCTTTGGGCACAGGGGAGCAGAAAAAATGCTCTCAGGTTTGTGTGGTTTGATAAATACTCTAACCATCCAGCCTCTCAGGGAGCTGAAGAGCTGGGTCAGTCAGGGTGGCTAGCTGGACGCTGGGAGTGAGTAAGCAACATCTGGCCTGGCTCAGGACAGGGACTGACTCGAGGTAACAGATTAATATGGACAAGTCAATAGCATCAGAGGACATTTATGCTTTGTGTGTATTTCAGAAGTACCCTGTGTTAGATTAATAGCCTAGGGAGGGGCTAGCCACTAGAGTATTAGTGGTTGAGGGAGCCTAATCCAACCTGACCAACCAGTTTGAATCCCAGCCTGGTGGCTTGGAAAACATACCAGATATATTTGTTTGTATGTGCATGCATTTGTCCCAAACTCCAGCAGGATGTAGAAATAGAAGGTAAGAAATTTGGTGTGACCATATCCTATTAGGTGTCTCTCTCTCTCTCTCTGTGTCTCTGTCTT
>NW_006209268.1:133447-153022 GCF_000334495.1 Tupaia belangeri chinensis | reverse complement strand
TTCCCTAGTGAGTGTGTACACCCACTGGCAATTAAAGAGTACTCCAGGGTTCTCACTGGCTTTCAGAACATGTGATAATGTAACTTACATGTCTTTTATATTCTTTAAACTCAACTTTCCTGTTGATATATTGACCAAAGAGATTTTGATTAGTTCTCAGGAAGCTGTGGAGTTGCTTTGTGAAGGCATTCGCCCTTGCCTACTGCCAGAGTGAGATTTTTAAAAGGCACATCTCATTTTGTTATCATCTTGTATAAAACCTTCAATGAATTTTTATGCTTTTAGGATTAAGTTCTATATTTTCAACCTGGCTTAAAGGGTCCTCCCTATATGGCCAGCCTGCCCCTTCTCCTCCTTGTTAGACTAACTCCCTCAGGTCCTGTGTAAAGCCACTTAGCTTCCTTGGCACCTTGCTACATTAAGCTCCTCTGTCAGGTCCCTTTCATAATCCTACTTTTCAGTAGAGGCACATGTCATGCTTATTAAAATTGAGTAATGTACTTGTTCTCATTTTCCTCCCCTGTGAAGTCAGGACTTTGTCCCATTCACTCCTTCATTCCTAATCCCCAGCTCAGTTCTGGGCAGCCAGTAGGCACTTAGATATTGAATAAATGGGGACGAGTAGTTGACGTAATGGCTGTGTCACTGAACTCCCATGTAGTTGACCACAGTTCGAGTCCTGAACCCGGTGGCTTAAATTCACGCTGGGCGCATGTGCGTGCATGCCCAAGATCCTGAGAGGAGAATGGAGGGGAATGGATTGCAGTGTGACCATCCCCACCGGGGTGTGATTTCTCGCTTTCTGTCTCTCTGTCTTTCTAGCGAGCACACGTGCCCTATAGAAAAAACCTCTCCAAAAAAGAAAAAAAGATATTGAATAAATGGATTTTGAAGCACAGTTGACACTCAGTGGCTAATGTAATAGAACTGCTTTTTCCCTAAGCTATCAGATTCATGTGAGTAACCAGCACTTACCACATGACTATTTTGTTCGGTAAAGACCAATTCTAGATGCTGTAGTATAGAAGGAAGACCAAGACTGGCTTCTACCATCTGGAACCTTCAGTCTAACAGCATAAGTAACATACACTCTGAAGAGAGTATCCCAGAGACTTTCACAGGTCATTCCTTCTAGAAAGTCCAGATAACTGATGAGATGAAGAAGGGTGAATGGGGTTACAGACTTAACTGTCTGTTATTTTGTAAAGTAGGGCTTTAAAGAGCATGGAACAGAGAGCTCTAAAGTCTTCCAGCTTAGACTGTGAGATTATTCTGACAGAAATAGTGTGAACCAGTACAGATTTCCAAACTGCCTAGATTAGAAATTATTTGGACATGAAAAGTACAGATTTTAGTCTAATGGCTGGGAGCCCTTATTCTCATGGTATCTAAGAACAGGGCTTGATGGAGAACATATGAAATAGTTTTCTTATTTAAGTATTCTGACATTTTTTGGGGAAGAAAAAGTCACTAATGCAATGTTGTTCAATAGAAATATGATATAAACAATGTATGTAATTTTGAATATTCTAGGAGCCACATTAAAAAAGTAAAAAGAAAGTGAACTAACTTTTTTGGGTTTTTTTTTTTTTTGGGAGAGATTGTCACTGTAGGGAGCGTGTGCTCGCCAGACAGACAGAGAGAGACATAGAGACAGAAAGCGAGAAATCACCCCCCAGGGGGGATGGTCACGCCGCAATCCCTTCTCCTCCATTCTCCTCTCGGGATCTTGGGCATGCACACACACGCACCCGGCGTGAGTTTTAAGCCACTGGGTCCAGGACACAAACCGCGGTCGACTATGTGGGAGTCCAGCGACATAGCCATTATGCTAACTGCTGGTTCCCCCCCTTTTTTTTTTCCCCCATAACGTGCTCACTAGAGAGAGACAGAGAAAGTGAGAAGTCATCCCCAGTGGAATGGCCACTCTGTAGTCTCTTCTCCATTTTCCTCCTGAGATTTTGGGAATGGACACACACATACCCAGTGTGATTTTCAAGCCTCCTGGTCTGGGGCTTAAACCACCCCTGTCAGCCATGTGAGAGTCCAGCACCTTAATGACCATGCCACTTGCTGGCCCTAGTGAATTGATTTTAATAGTATATTTAACCCAATATTTTCAAAATATTAATATTAAAGTTATTGAGATGTTTATAGTCTTTTTTTCCTCATAGTCTTTGAAATTCAGTGTGTTTTTGTTTTTAAAACACATCTCATTTTGGACTAGCTTTGTTTCAAGTGCTTAGTAGCCTTATGTGGCCAGTTGATTGCAGAGTGGATAGCATTGCACTAGATGGTTTGCCATTTATTCCATTCCACTATTAAGCACTAGATAGTTTTTGGCTTGTTCTAGTTCACTATTACATTGGTGGGAGTGTTGCTATTAACATCTGAGACTGGATGATTTATAAACAATGGAAGTTTTGTTTGTTTATTTGTTTGTTTTTGGAGAGGTTTTTGCTATAGGGCACGTGCGCTCACCAGAAAGACAGAGACAGAAAGCAAGAAATTACCCCTCGGGCAGATGGCCATGCTGCAGTCCCTTCTCCTCCATTCTCCTCTTGGGATATTGGGCACGCACGCACATGTGCCCGGTGTGAGTTTAAGTCATCGAATCTGGGATTTGAACGGTGGTCGACTACATGGGAGTCCAGCAACATAGCCGTTATGCCAACTGCTGGTCCCAAGAATGCAAGTTTATATGTCTTACAGTTTAGGTGACTGGAAAGTCCAAAAGCATGGGACCAGCATCAGGCCAGCCTCTGGTGCTATTAATACATTACAATATGGCCGGCAGAAGCAGAGAGGATGGCTGGTGGATGCAAGACTATTTGGCGGCCAGTGGATGTAAAGAGAGATACCTAGCAGCAGTCATCTTTCTTTTATGACAGCTTGCTCTCTTAGAAACTGACCCCTGCTCACAAGAGCTGGAACTCACTTTGTTTCACAAGACAACATTAATTAACTTGTGAAGGTCATGTCTCCATGATCCAAACACTGCTCAGTAGGCCATACCTCCTAAAGGTCTCACCATCTCCCAACACTGTGACACTGCCACCAAATTCCAAAACATGATCCATTGGGAAACAAGCCATTATCTAAAACATGACACTATTCATACTATTGGTTATAGTTTGATATATGTTTAATGCTTAGCCACTTGTTGATTGCAGAGTGGGTAGCATTGGTGGGTGGGCTGTTTTTCAACAGAGAAATGGATTCTTGATTTAGAATCAGGATTTCTTTAAATTTTGGGTTTTTAAGAATCTTCAAAATTTGTTTCATGATGCTATAGTGGAGATTTCCCCCTCATATAGATTACTAGACATGGCTAGAGTGCACTGTATACCCTTTCCTGACTTTACATGCTTATTATGACAGAGACCTTTTCGGTTTGCACTAAGAAGTTATTCAGAGCCTGATGCCATAATCCAAATTTCGAGATGCTTAGTTAACAAGTAGTTGGAACATGAAAAATACCATGCACAGTAGGAGTTGGGTTGTCTACAGAAATATTTTCCCTTGAATGCCTACATGATCTAGCTTTTTCCTGCATGCCTGAGATGAGAGTATTAAATTGGGGTCATTAGAATTTTTTAATTATAATTTCAAATCTCATTTGTGCAATATTGCCTGTGGAGATAAAAGTTAGCTGTATTAGTTTTAAAATATTTCATTAGTCCCTGGAAAGATAATATATCAAAATTATTATACTTTTTTCCCATGGGCAGCCCTCTTCATTATCTTATTCCAAAGATAAATGTAGCCATTATAAGAGATTTGGAGGGAGTGAAACGGAAAATCAATGCATGTATTACTAGGCATTCATATACCCAAACCCTTGGTTATCTCAACACACTGAAATCAAGAGGGCCGGACCTGGGTTGTATCTTTTGTCTTTCAGGGCTCTTTGCATTGTGCCGGGCACATTGTTTGCTCTTCATATGCTAACTAATAGGTGTATGAATGAATATATCCATCCTTCACTTAAAAAGATAAAGGATGGGTACTGAGTCTAATAGCCAGAGTTTTCACTTTCCCAAATCCTGATACTGAAAAATAATCAAGATGTACAGTTATAAATGCAAAGGACAGATTAAAATTGCAGCTGTGAAGAAAATGTTAAACTTCAAGGATAAACATACTAAAACTAACATGAGTAGGCGACTTCAAGGATAAACATACTAAAACTAACATATGAGTAGAAGATCAGTGATATAATTCATATACTGTGGTTATTGAAAAAGGGTGGAGCTTTTCCTATTTTTACTACATCTTTGGGTAAAATATTAAAACTAATTGGTTCCTAATATATTTGAGATGCCTGAAATTATCCCAAGTTTTTTATCAGCTGGAATTGTCAGAGTAATGATATTCATTTAAAGACTGCTAAAGCCAAGTTTGGGACCAGTAGTTAGTGTAATGGCTGTGTCGCTAGACTCCCATGTAGTCGACTGCAGTTCAAGTCCTGGACCCAGTGGCTTAAACTCATGCTGGGTGAGTGTATGTGTGTGCCCAAGATCCTGAGAGGAGAATGGAGGAGAAGGGATTGCGGCGTAGCCATCCTCCCCGATGGGTGGTTTCTCACTTTCTGTCTCTCAGCTTCTCTCTGTCTTTCTGGCAAGCACATGTGCCCTATAGCAAAAACCTCTCCAAAAAAAGAAAAAAAAAAAAAAAAAAAGACTGCTAAAGCCAGGCCTTATTTAAATGTTATGAATTGTAACAAATACTATAGCCTACATTTAAAACGTGTTTGTGTGTGTGTGTGTGTGTGTGTGTATATGTACCAGCAGATGGCGTAATGGTTACATCGCTGGACTCCCGTGTAGTTGACCTGGTTAGTGTCTCAGATCCCACAGCATAAAACTCATGCCAGGCGCGTGTGCATGCATGTCCAAATCCCTGAGAGGATAATGGAGGAGAAGGGACTGTGGTGTGGCCATCCCCACTAGGAGGTGCCTTTTCGCTTTCTGTCTCTCTGTCTCTCTCTGTCTCTCTGGCAAGTGCATGCACCCTATATCAAAAATCTCTCTAAAAAAATAAAATAAAGCATGTGTGTGTATGTGAGCAAGTGAGGGAGAGGGAAAGGGGGAGAGAGAGAGAGAGAGAGAGAGAGAGAGACTATATGTGGAAATTAAACCAGTGGAGTCTCACTTTATTTTTATTTTTTTATTTGTTTATCATTTATTTATAAATGCTTTTTAAAAATATTTTAAAATTATTTTTTATACATTCAATTACTATATATCATTACAGGTTGCAAAATGAACTTTCCCAGCAATGAATGAACTGTTTATTAGTCCAATTAAAGATATTATCATACATGTTATCATCAACAGATAATTTTCCATTTTTGTGTCTTTTAAAGGTATTACTGCTTCTTTCCCCCCTTGATTCCCTTCCTCACTTCAGTAGTCCTAAAGTAGTAGCACACTCCAGTCTGAATCCTTAGCATGACCTGAGATTGCACGCATGGTAGCCCTGTGCCCTCTCCATCTCCACTTCACTTTCCCTCTTTTTTTTTTGGAGAGGTTTTTGCTATAGGGCGCATGCGCTCGCCAGACAGACAGAGAGAGACAGAGAGACAGAAAGCGAGAAATCATCCCCCAGGGGGGATGGCCACGCCACAATCCCTTCTCCTCCATTCTCCTCTTGGGATCTTGGGCACGCACACACGCACCCAGCGTGAGTTTAAGCCACCGGGTCCAGGACTCGAACCGCAGTCGACTACGTGGGAGTCCAGTGACATAGCCATTACGCTAACTGCTGGTCCCTTCACCTTCCCTCTTGATGACGATACTGCAGCCTTCAGATTTCTCTAGTGTTTCAAGCTCTTTCCTGCATCGGGACTGTGGGGTAGCTATTCCCTCATCCCGAAATGCTCCACTGGCCCCTTCTTTGATCCTTTTTACTTATCCTCCCTATCTCAGCTGAAATATCACCTCTTCCTGGAAGCATCTCCTGAGACCCCAGTCTAAATCAGGGCTACTCCAGTTTTGCATTCTCATTATACTGTCATATCACATGAATCCTCTCCACAAATCTCTCAAATGGTTCCTCATTTAGAATAAAATTGAAAGTATTTATTGCGGGTTATAAGGTCCTGATGCTCTAACTTCATTTCTTGCATTCCTAGCAATCTCCATCTCACTCCCTTTGCATTAACCTTACCAGTTGGAGTCATCTTTAAATGTGTGCACATGTGCCTGGGCCTGGCCAGGCTTTCTGACTGAATCACCTCATCTCCAGGTTTTCTCAAAGTCTTCACACAGGGGCCAGACTGTGACTCAGTGGTAAAATGTGATATTCTGCCATTGGCCAACATGGGAATGTTCTTGGTTCAAGTCTGGGGATTGTCCTGAGTATGCATGCCTGGGCTTGCATGTTCCCATGATCTGAGCCTGACTGAAGCTAAGGTGGATTGTACCGTTAAGATCCTGTCTCTGTTTCTTCCTTTCTCTGACTCATAGACAATAATTGATCAAAAAAAAAAAGTTTTCACTCCAGTCTCTGCTTAAATATCACCTTCTTTTTTAAATTAAAAAAATTTATTTATTCATTCATTTATTTTAATTTGACCAGGCACACACACACACACACACACACACACACACACACACAGATAGAGAGGGAAAGTGAGAAAGCAAGTCACCAGGTCCAGGACTTGAACTGTGGTCAGCCATGTTGGAGTGTCCAGCACCTTAACTACCATGCCACCTGCTGGTCCCCAAATATCACCTTAGTTCTGATATATTTTTAAAAATTTTTTTCTGCCATTTTGTTTAAAACAAATCTTGAGCATTTTTAAAGCCCTTTTCCTATTTTATTTTTCTGCATAGCATTTATTCATACTTAAAGTTTTCCTAGATGTTTATGCATTAAAGTGTTACTTGTCTTTGCCATCATAGTATAAGTGGCCTGAATAAAGGGTTGTTTTTTTATGCACAACAAAAAGTTCAATTCTTTTATTGTGCTTCCCATAATATTTACTTTATGTGTCATTTAATTTGTTCAATACATTACCTTCCTCCATTCTTGCTCTATTTTACTTTCTCCATATTGCAGCCAGTGTTATTCATTAGTCCTTTCTTGGGTCCTCTGCTTATAACTTTCCAGTGGCTTCCATTGAACAGATTGAGAGTAGAGCTCAGCCTCTTTCCTGCCTTGGGATTTTTGTACAGAAGGTTCTTCTGCCTGGGTATTCTTCTCCAGATTCCCTTTATGGCTGCTTCTTTCATCACTTCTTCATTTCTCTGTAGAGTCCTAACCTGACCACCCTATTTAAAATAGGTTCTCGCTCCCTCTCTCACATCCTCTTCTGTTATTTCTTATCACCATGCGAAATTATCTTCTGTAATATTCCATCTTTTCATTATATGCCTGTCACCCCTGTTGCCCATAAGAATGTACTCTCTGCAATGGTAGGGACTTGCCTATCTCATTTACTATCTCCATTATACAAATGGTGCCCTCAGCAAATCTTTATTGAATAAATGTTGTTTATCTCTCCCATTGCATTGTAAACTCATCAGAGTTAAGGATCATATCTGTTTTGCTCATTTATATTGGGTTGTTGGAAAAGTCATGAGGTCTTCTTCCTGTTTTTCTATGCAAAAATGTGTCATGACTTTTCCAACAACTCAATATATTACCAATATATTAGTTCTGGCGCATTGTTAGGCACTTAGCAGTTGCTTAATTTGCTTACTGTATGAATCAAATTAAGTTAAGCACATTTAAACTCCCATTGTACAGGAGTAGTTAACCTTCCAGGTAGTCATGGTATGCAGACTTACACAGGCTAGAACCAGAGCTGTTATTCCATCTATGGAATATCTACTTGGTGAATTGCAAAATTAAAAACATTTTCCAGTTGTTTAGGGAAAAGTGTGAATGTGCATATTCTCATGTATAAGATCATTGGGGTTGGAGCCGGCAGGTGGCGTGGTAGTTAAAGGCACTAGACTCCCACATGGTTGAACGCAGTTCGAGACTTGGATCTGGTGGCTTGCTATCTCTTTCTCTCTCTGTCCCTCTTTGGTCAAATTAAAAAAAATAAATAAAGTTAAATAAAATAATCTTTAAGAAAAAAGATCATTGGGATGAAGCTGTTGAGAAACCATTCATATTTCAAACCTAGTGCATAGGTTTTTGTTTCTATTTGCAGATGAAAAAAATTGAAGCTTCAAAATATATTAAATTATTTGACCAAAGTCAGGTAAGAACTTGAATTCTTATTCAGAAATGAATATGCCCAAAGTCTATTTTGTTTTTACTTCCTCATGCTAAAATGTATGAAGATGGTTTTCGTCTTGGTATGTGTGGCAAATACTCTCCACGATGAGCCCTTAATGATTCACACTCTGGAACAATCCCTTTCTTTTCAGTGTGGGTGGAGTCCATGACTTCTTTCTACCCAGTAAATATGGCAGAGGTAATGGGATCAACCACTCGTCACTCTTAGGTTTTGTTATCTGGCAGAGTTGATGGGAGGTCACTCCTGTGATCACATTGTGTTACATAACGAGCATCTTAGTAGACTGGAGTGAAAATTTCCTTTTGGCCTCACAAAGCAAACTCATGCATCTGTGATGGCCTAAGGAGGGGTCCATGTGTCAGAAGCATGGGTGTGTTCTCTAGAAACAATAGCTGGTAACCAGAAAGAGGCCAGGGCTTGCCACCATACTGCCATGAGGAGATGAATTTTGTCACTAACCTGTGTCAGCCTGAAAGAAGATTCTTTCCTGCTCAAGCTTCTGGATGACAAGGCAGCCTGGCTGACATCTTCTTTGTAGCCTTGTAGAGCCCTGTACAGAGGATCAGTTAAGCTATGCCCATACTTCTAATCTGCAGAAGCTGAAATAAGAAGTATGTATTGTTTGAAGCCTCGTGGCCCTTTGTTACACAGCACAGAAAACTAATACAACATGGCTGTAGTTCCCCAGCTAGAGCTTCTATTCCAAGCATGTCATTGCTTGAGCCCTCAGGCCATTTGCCTCTGTTTCTTTAGGCTCCTTAGTTATTATACATTGGCACAGGATGTAGATTAGGAACACCTGTCACTATCTTTTCAGTCTCCCTAACCCTCTAGGGAGTGGTAGGACAGTTCACTCTATGCTAAGACTGAAGATACCTTTGCTATTGTTTAAAATAATTATTTTTGCACAGTAAATGGATATAAATACCAGATATAGTATGTGTGAAAGAGTAGAGTCTGAGGAAGGACATTTAGAAGGATAGAGAGGCAAAGCATTAATGGGACCAAAAAAATGTGGTATTATCTTTTGAAGATATTTTACAGTGTTATCAACTGAACTAGGGAGAAATGTTCACATGTTGAGATACTCATTTTGTAAGCTAAATAATGTGATTGAATGTATAAAAGAAAATGAAATAAATGTTAAAAATAAAAAAAGTATTAATTATTATTTTTAAGTTGACCAGAGAGACAGGAAAAATGAGAAAGCAAGCCACCAGGTCTGGGATGTAAACTGCAGTTAGCCTTGTGGGAGTCCAATGTCTTTAACCACTCCGCCATTTGCTGGCACCAATACCTTTGTGTTTTGAAATGTGATAGTGAAAAGCACTTAGCACAAACCTGGCACTGAGTAGGGACTAGAGAACAGTTACTCAGCTTTCTTTCTTAGGGGCCTGCAACTCTGCCTAAGGGCATCAAAAGTACTCAGGCAGTAATTTCTGCCCAAGGAAGATCTCTGTCTCTCCAGTGAGAGCCCTATAACAAAAATCTCTCTCTCTCTCTCTCTCTCAAAAAAAAAAAAAAAAATCCCACTGAGGGACCCTTCCCACAACAATGTCCTAGTGTCAAGCACCACACTCTCCACTGGAAACCAGAAGAAGCAAAGGCTTGTAATTTGAGTACATTGAGGGTAACATATTTTCCAATATATATAAACTGCGTATGCCCTGAGATACAGTTGTCTTGGGGACATGCTGTGAGGCCTGTGTAGGCTCCTTGCAGCACCTAGTCTTCAGGTGAGAGATTTTGCTGTCCCGTGTCATGAGTTATTAGGGCTGCTGACTATACCAGAGCACAATGTCTTAAAATATCTCCCGACTGCTTCCCACTCAGGGGCATGAAAGAGCACTGTTGCCTTGCAGAGAGGTGTTACATAAATACCATTATTTGGGTTGAGAGTAGCATTATCCAGTAATGAAGTTATGTATTGTATAAGTCAACAGGCAGATCTTCCTCTCCTTTTTCCTTAATACCTCCTCATATTTAACTTCAAAAGAAATTGCATAGGTTTTAGAAATTTACCTGAATCCTCATTGCCATATAAATCTTTTGTGTCATTTAGTATTTGTTAATGTGCAGGATAGGGTGCATTGCTCATGACGTCAGAGGGCTGCATTTTAGACTTGTAGATGTTCAGAGATTTCAGCACCCAGGAAAATCAGTCCATTATATTGATCATCATGTGTTGTCAATGTGACATAGCCTTGAATATAATTGGATATGATTTGAAGATTAATATTCATATTCTAAATATAATCTTTGTATTAAACTTTACAAATTTAGTTAAATAATTTGGAATTTTTTATTGTAATAAAATACACATAACATAAAAGTTACCATCTTAACCATTTTTAAATGTTCATTTTAGTGATACAGGTTGAATATTGTTTATCCAAATTGCTTATAACCTAAAGTATTTTGGAGTTCAGATTTTTTTTCAGATTTTTTTTTTGCATATACATAATGAGATATCTTGGGGATAGAGCCCAACTGTAAATACAAAATTCATTTCTCTTTCGTATATACCTTATATACCTAGCCTAAAGATAGTGTTATACAATATTTTTGTATAGTTATCTTTGGACTGTGGTCTGGAGTAAAAATTTCCTTCTGGCCTCACAAAGCAAACTCATGCATCTGTGATGGCCTAAGGAGGGGTCCATGTGTCAGAAGCATGGGTGTGTTCTCTAGAAACAATAGCTGGTAACCAGAAAGAATTTTTTTACTTGTAGAAGCATCATGTTGGTGCTTAAATAATATTTTAGTGCATTTCAGCTTTTGGATTTTTGGCTAGGGATATTTGACCTTTATTAAATATATTCATAAATTATTAAATCACCATAATTTATTTCCATAATTCTTTTCATTTTGTAAAACTCTCTCCCATTAAAGAGTAACCCCCTATTCTTCTCTCAATCTCTTGCAATCACCAGTATGCTTTCTGTCTTCTTGATTTTGACTACTTCCAAATATCTCATTAAAGTGGAATCATACAATATTTGTCTTTTCGTGACTGACCTATTTCATTTAACATAATTTCAGTATATTCCTTTTACAGTGTGTTTTTATTAGCATATGTCAGGATTTCTGTCCATTTTAGGGCTGAATAATATTCATGGTATATATACATTCTACATTTTCTCTATCTATTCATCTGTTGGGTCACTTCCACATTGTAGCTATTTTGCATAATGTAGCTATGAACATAATTGTACAAATATCTCTTTGAGACCCTGCTTTCAGTTGTTTGGGGGTGTACACTCAGAAGTGGAACTGCTCAGTCATGTGATAATTCTGTTTTTACTTTTTTGAGTAACAACCATGCTGCTTTCTACATTGGCTGTACCATCATATGTTTCAAACTTGTAGATATTCTGAGTTCAACAATACAAATGGGTCCCATTGACTCTGCATCCTTGCCAGCAAAAGATTATTTATTATTTTTTATGATAGCTATCTTAATAGGTGTGAGGTAGTATATATACAATTGTAGTTTTGATTTTTATTTCCCTAATGATTAGTGATATTGAGTATCTTTTCATGTGTTTATTAGCCATTTGTATCTTTGGATAAATGTCTATATAAATTCTTTGTCATTTTGCTTTATGTTGTTGAGTTTTAGGAGTTAGCTACTTACTCTGTGTATTAATCCCTAATCAGGTACGATTTGCAAATATTTTCTTCTATTTCATAGGTGGTATTTTTATTATGTTGATAGTATCTTTTAATATACCCAATTTAAAATTTTTTTTAATGTCTAATTTGTCTATTTTTGTTTTGTTGCTTGTGCCTTTGGTGTCATATCCAAAAAGTTATTGCCAAATCCGGCATCATGAAGCTTTTGTCTATGTTTTCTTATAAAGATTTTGTAGTTTTAGGCCTTAACATTTAGGTCTCTCATCCATTTAGAGTTAATTTTTGTATATGGTGTTAGAAAAGTATCTCAATTTATTTGTCTGCTTGTAGATACCCACTTTTCCAGCACCATTTATTGAAAACATTGCTCTTTCTCTTGATTGGTCTTGAGTCCCTGTCAAATATCATTTGACCATGTATGCAAGGTTTTTTTTTTTATTTTTACTTTTTTTTTTTTTTTGCCATAGGGCATGTGCATTTGCCAGAGAGAGAGAGAGAGACAGACACAGTGAGAGGGAAACAGAAATCGTCCCCCAACCCCCAGAAGTCATAGCCATACACAATCCCTTCTTCTCCATTCTCCTCTCAGGATTTTGGGTATACATACACATACCTGGTGTGATTTTCAAGCCACAGGGTCCAGGACTTGAACCGCAGTCGACCATATGGGAGTCTAGTGCTTTAACCGCTATGCCACCTGCTGGTTTTATCAAGGGTGTCTGAATGGGTTCTCTCTTCTATTCCCTTGGTCTGTATGTCTGTCTTTATGCTGGTGTCATTTTCTTTTGATTACTATAGGTATATAGTAAGTTTTGAAATTAGAAAGTGTGAGTCCTCCAGCTTTGTTCTTTTCCAAGATTGGTTTTGGTTTTATTTTGGGCAGGGGGAGGTTCCTTGAGATTCCATATGAATTTTAGCATAGATTTTTTTTTTTATTCCCCAAAACAAAAACAAAACACTTCGTTGAGATGTTATTGAATCTGTAACTCACTTTAGCTACCATAGTATTGATGTTTAATCGGTCTTTTAGTCCATGAACATAGGATGCATTTTCATTTATTTATTTTCTTTAATTATTTCAGCAATATATTGTAGTTTTCAGCAATATAGTTTTCATTACATAAATCTTTCATCTCTTGATTAAGTTCATTCTAAGCATTTTATTTCTTTTGATGTTATTTGTAATTCTTAATTTTCTTTTTAGATTGTTCATTATCAGTGTATAGAAATGCAACTGATTTTTGCATGTTGACTTTGTATCCTGCTACTTTACTCAATTCACTTACTAATTCTAATAGTTCTTTGGTGGAATACTTAGGATTTTATACTTATACAACCATATGCTCTAAGCTGGATAGTTTAACACTTAAGTGAGCTGGGTTTCACATGGCTGAATGCAGTTCAAATCACTACCTTGGTGGCTTGAGAAACATACCAGGTGTGTGTGTATGTGTGCCCAAAATCCTGACAGGAGGTAGAAGTGGAAGAAGAGGGATTGTGGAATGAGCACACCTTGTTGAGGGAGGGAAGGCTTTCCTCTTTCTCTTTCTAATGAGTGTCCAAAAAAAAAAAAAAAAAAAAATCACATCATCTGCAACCAGAGATAATTTTTTCATTTCCAACTTTTCTTCATTTTTCTTGCCTAACAGGCTACAACTTCCAGTACTGTGTTGAATAGAAATGGAGAAAGTGAACATCCTTGTCTTATTCTGGATCTTAGAGGAAAAAGTTTCAGTCTTTCACCATTGACTATCAGGTTTACTATGACATTTTCATATATGACTTTTATTTCATTGAGATAGTTTCCTTCTATTCCTAGTTTGTTGAGTGTTCTTACCATGAAAATGTGTTGAAATTTGTCAGTTTTTAAAAATCATTTGAAATGGTCACGTAGTTTTCAACTTTTTGTTTTTTTCAATGTGGTGTATTAAATTGATCAATTTTTGTATGTTGAACTGTGCTTGCGTTACAGGAACAAATTCCATTTGGTCATGGCATATAATTCCTTTAATGTGCTTTTGAATTTGATGTGCTAGTATTTTGTTGAGAACTTTTGCATTAATGGTCACAGGGGGTATATATCTGTAGTTTTCTTGAAGTGTCTTTGGCTTTGATATCAGGGCAATTCTGTTCTCATATAATGGGATGAAAAGTATTTCTTCCTCTTCTATTGTCTGAAAAAAGTTGAGAAGGATTGGTGTTAGCTCTTCTTTAAATGTGTGGTAGATGTCACCAGTGAAGCCATCTGGTCCAAGACTTGTCTTTTTGGGGATACTTTTGATTACTTATTCAGTAATCAGAAAAAAAAAAAAAAACAGTAATTCAGTAATCAGTGATCAGAAAGTGGTAAAGAAGAGAAAAAAACTAACATTTGTGTCATGCCTGTTTTGATTACACATGTACTATCACATTTGGAGCACCGTCCTGTGTTATTCATGGATACCATGTACCCTTCCTTTAATTAATAGCAAATAATAATAGATTCTATTACAGGAGATGCAGTCTCAAGTGTTTTATCTTCAAAGCACATTGTATTTTCAAATTTAAGTGTCACTTTGACTCTCTAAATGTTAATAGTGTTTGTTCACAATGATAGTTGTATTTAGGAATTATCTTTAATGAAATTTGACCGTTTTCTACATGAAGGGAGAATAAGTTATCTTTTTTCTCTCCTAGAAATACCCATGTGGTCTTTTCTGATTTTTGCACAGACCAATATATGGGGACCAGATCATTAAGAAATAGTCTGGCTATAGTATGCATTTTTAGAGAAATTTTTAAAGTAAATAAATAAAAAGGAAAAGGATTACAAAAATTAAGTTAAAAATCTTCTCACTGGAGTTTTAAAATAAGACCCCTACTGGTTTTGATTTCAGTACATTTTTGTAAAGCGATGGGTTTCTTTGGTTTTGAAAGCTTGCATTTAATTCTCTGTATATTAGGATAGATACCATCTACTTGTTTACAAATGAGCCAGTCCTCTTGTAGTAGATTCTAATCCATGTATCAGAGATTTTTAGATTTAAAGAGCAGAAATCAGATTTATCAGTCTTACATAGAATGAGGAAGGGAGTTAGACAGCATGCCCAAGGTCATGCAAGAGGAAAGACGCTCAGCCCTCTAACCCACTGTGTAGTGCTCATCTTGCTTCCTGAGTCCTGAGTGATCACACTTTCTTATCTCTGCATTGTTAAGCACCTAGCAAGTGTAAATATAGCTAAAGCTTTTTATTTTGTTACTGACAAGTCCTAATTTGACCTATTTTAATGAAGATGTAATAGAACAGTGAGAGCAGTGTGGCATTCTGGGAAGAGAACAGGCTTTTCTTGCTCAGCTTTTTGTTGTTATATGTTCTTGGACAAGTTGCATCATCTATGTTTCCTTTTCCTTGTCTATAAAATAGAGGAACAACACCTGTGTCCTATTACTACAAGGATTGAGGTGATAATATAAGGGAATTATACATGCTTCTGGAATGATAGTTGTAGGATGAAATGTGGTCCTGATCTTCAGTTTTTAAAAGATATTTCAAGACCTGAGAACCAGTAGTTGACTTAATGGTTATATCATTGGACTTCCATGTAGTCAATCATGGTTCGAATCCTGGACCCAGTGGCTTAAAACTCATATCAGGCGCATGCACGTGTATGCCCAAGATTTCGAGAGGAGAATGGAGGAGAAAGGATTGTAGCATGGCCGTCCCTCCTAGAGGATGACTTCTTGCTTTCTGTTTCTCTGTCCTCTCTGGTGAGCACATGTGCCCTATAGCAAAAATCTTTCTCTTTAAAAAAAAAAAGATATTTCAGGACCCTTTCCAAGTTTTCAGACCAGATAGTATAATTTATGAATATTAGTACAAATCATTCACCATTGGTTTTGGTTCTGTTAAAGATCACTGTTATTTGGGGTAATGAGATTTGGCTTCTTTTTTTTTTTTTTTTTTTTGGAGAGATTTTCACTGTAGGGCACGTGCGCTCGCCAGACAGACAGAGAGAGACATAGAGACAGAAAGCGAGACATCACCCCCCAGGGGGGATGGTCACGCCACAGTCCCTTCTCCTCCATTCTCCTCTCGGGATCTTGGGCATGCACGCACACGCGCCCGGCGTGAGTTTTAAGCCACCGGGTCCGGGACACGAACCGTGGTCGACTACGTGGGAGTCCAGCGACATAGCCATTATGCTAACTGCTGGTTCCCGAGATTTGGCTTCTTTAGGGTAGAGACAACAATGGTATTTAGTTTCTGACTTTCAGAAACCCTGCTCTATGTCTTTGGTCTTCCCTCATGGATGCTAACTCAAGGGAAGATCAGACACAGAGAGAAAACAAAGGTATTAAGTTTTTAAAGCAGTAAATGACTTTCAGAAAACCTGTTCCATGTCTTTAGTCTTCCCTGATGGATGCTGACTCCATTAGGCTTCTCCTGACCGAACACAAATATGTGCCTCGGAACCCTGTGGCTGCCTTTTCCTGCCTGAGCATGTTGGCTGTACTCGTCAACACAAACTGAGGCAAGGGTTGGATTTTCTTCCCTGTGGTGGTAGTCAGATGCCCTGTCACTACTCTTTCTTATCTGATATTATACAACTGAAGGAGAGAGGAGGTCACCCTTGAGAGCATGGTATAGCAGCATAAAGCTGGCTGTAAAATTTTTTGTATGTGTAGGTCTTTCTCAAGCATTCTCCTATAGTCATTTCGGGTGAGGAGGAAGATGAGGTACAGAGGGGCGGACCACTCCCTCATCCATGCCCCCTCCAGCAGTGGACGCTCATTTTTACTATCTCTGTACTCCTCCCCCTGTGCTCAGATTTGTGCTGGGTCTTCCTGTTCCAGGTTCCTTTTCTAACAAAGAGTTGGTTGTTGTTTTTTTCAGAGCTATAGAAATCTCATTTATTATAAATCTTGATTTATATGTAACATTAGAACTTCCTGTCTTTTCCTTAGGAAAAGGCACACTCTTGTTTTTGGTCATCATTGTCCTTAGGACCAGACATCCTTAGGATACACTTTAGCCTAGTTGTCTAAGACCTGTGAGCCATAGGTATGGACATTCCCCAGAATCTGTCTAGGAAAAGAATCTCAAAAGTTTCCTATACATGTCTGTCAAGACTTCAGAATCCACTTTCATGAGTGTGTTGCATCCCTGGTTTAGCGACATGATGGACAGGCATGCTAGCACAGCAGTACCGGTTCAGAGTGTAAGGGACATTGTACTTAACAGTGATACCTCCAAATACTATATATAGTGTGTTATCTTTTCCTCTATTTCTCTTTGTATGCTTGAAATATTTCATCTTTTTTTACAGTGAGGTAGAATAATAAAACATAGCCACCACAGAGGAGAATTCATATAAAATAAGTTTCTCCATAAGCTGGGAGATAAGCTGGTCGTGTGCTGCTGAAGTGTAATGAACAACCATCTCTCTGGAAGAAAGACCTTGATTTGTAGCACCAGCCAGTTGCTGTGTTGCAAGTCTCCCATGGCCATTTTATGCTACCAACATTATCTCATGGAATGCAGGCTTTGTAAAGAAGCTCACAGTTGGTGTCAGCAATGCTGGCTGGCTGCACCACTAAGTGAAACTGCTGAGGAAGAGCAGCTCCCACAGGTAGGTAGGCAGTAAATGTGCAGTAAACGCCTGCAGGTAGGACATAGGGAGACAGTCATAGGATGAAGGATGTTAGGGATCTGCCTCTTTATTATGACAATAGGGCATACACTCACCAGCTGATCTCATGTTTCTTTTTATGGAAATAAAGCATTTCATCGGTAAAATATCGTCACCCAAGGACTCGATAAATCATACAGTCAAGAAATTATGTATTTCTATGAGGCTTTCTTTCAGTGTTAAGTTTTTTAGATGACTTCATCCAAGGAGAATAAACCCAAAGAAAAATAAACCCACACGGAATCTTTATAAAGATGAAAGCTTTAGAGAGACATGTTAAGTGAAAAAAGCAGCTGGATCCCACATGGCTGATTGCGTAGTTCAAGTTCCAGACCTGGAAGCTTGATAAACCCACTGGGTACTTGTACATGAGTGCCCAAAATCCCAAGGTAAAAATGGAGTAGAAGGGATTGCAGCATGGCCATCTTCTATGAGAAGGTGATTTCTCACTGTCTTCCTCTCTTGCTCTGTCACCAGTGAGTGCATGCACCCTCTGGTAAAAATTTAAAAATGAGTAAATAGCTGATAAGTGTGGGAATTCAACTATCAATAAAGTTTGTTAAAATAGTAATATAAAAAGACAATATAGTGGCTTGTATGGTGTTTCCCAAAACCTCGTTTCCCCAGGACCTCAGAGTGTGGCCTTTGTCAACTTGGGCTGCCATTACAAATACTATGGACTGAGTGGCTTAAACAAAATAAATTTATTTTCTCACAATTCCAGAGACTAGGAGATCAAGACCAAGGTTCTAGCCTATTTGATTTCTGATGAGGGCTCACTTTTTGACTTTCAGATAGCTATCCTCCCACTGTGCTCTCACAAAGCTTTTCTTCATTTTTATCTTTGGAAGTTTATTTACTTATTTCCTAAGAGAGACAGAAAGAGGTGGGGGAGGGAAGGAGAAAGATAGACACCCTCAACAGGGTCTCATGGCATAATCTTCTCCCAGTCTTTCAGGCCAGCTGGGATCGTGGGTACTTGCACACCTAGTGTCCTGCCCTTCCATATAGCCTCAGCATCATGGAGTGGTCTATGACAGTGCAAGTAGGCCACAAAGCCTTTTTTATGGTGCATGTGTGTGGAAAGATTCTTTCGCATTTTATAAGGTCATCAGTCCTAATGGATTATGACCTCAGCCTATGATCCCTCCCTCCCTCACTCCCTCTCTCTCTCCTTTCCTCGCTCCCTCCCTCCCTCCCTTCCTTCCTTCCTTCCTGAGAGATGAGGGAGTAAGAAAGCCATAGTTTTTGTTTGCTTGTTTGTTTTTACAGGGTCTGTTATGTTACTGTCTTTCCCACCCCAGTCAGCTAGGACCATGGGTGTGTGCACCATCAACCTAAACACCCTGTCTGTTTAGGTTGGGCCAGGAACCAGTCTGGGTCCTCCTATGCAGCGTCAGCCATTGTAAGGTGGTACCCTCCTGCTAATACTGCTGTGACTGGGCCATGATCTAACTTAATTACCTCCTAAAGCCTCTTTCTCCAAATATAATCACACTGGAAATCACACATGGTCTCTCTATATACATTTTGGAAGAGTACAACCCAATCCATTGCAGCCTTCTTACTTTCTTACCATCATCACTTACAACTCTATTCCTTTAGCCTAGAATAGGCTTTCTTGTCCTCATTTGTCCTCATATTTAGTGTTACACTAGAGACAAAATTAGCTTTCTATATATAACCTGCCAATTCTAAGAACTTTCTTCTTGTCCATGATACTTATTCATTTTAATATACCTCTTGGATAACTTACTTGTATACCACAAAAATCTATCATATTGGTCATACCCTTCATTTTATTGAGAATTTCTATTAGTCATAAGAGCAGAGCCAGTTACTCTAAAAAATACCATGTCTAATCTTCATAATAGCCTAGTAAGGTAGTTTTGAATTTCTCCATTCTGTAGATGAAGAAACTCCTCCTTCCCTTCCCTTCTCTTCCCTTCCCTTCCCTCTTTCTTTCTTTCTTTCTTTCTTTCTTTCTTTCTTTCTTTCTTTCTTTCTTTCTCT